>NC_141800.1:4831911-4982389 GCF_057944985.1 Cucurbita pepo subsp. pepo | reverse complement strand
TTGTAGAATGTATTGAATTTTACTTTCATGAATTGCATTAATTAAAAGAATATTAATTTTAGTAACATTTTAAAACATTATATTGGTGAAAATAAATATGTTGGGACTAATTTGGTTTGGGAGGACCACTCATAATGACTGTTACTAATTTCAGTAAAAAATACTTTTACTCCCATAAAGTTACATTCAAATATAATTTATTACAATTTGGTTTATTATGTCAACTTTAAATTTTGTCATAATTTCGTAATTACAAATTCCAAAGAAATTAAGTATAAATTTTTATTATGTTATCACTAATATTTTTAAAATTTATAAATACATTTAGTCTCTGATCATTTTATTTACCTACCTACTTAAAAAAATAATTTATTAAATCTTTTGAATAAAAGTTTGATAAAGATATTGATAATTAAGCATAAGTTTTGAAAACGTGAGCATAAATAACGTCATCAATTAAGAGCTTAGAGATTTAAATCCTAAGCTAAACAAGGACGAGAATAGAGAACATTTTACTCGTTAGCTAAACGAGGATGAGAGCTATGAATCTAAAAAGTAAAGGGTTTCTTTTATTCTTCCTTAGCTAAACGAGGACGAGGATAGAGAATATATTTTTCGTTCCCGTCCCACTTCCACCTCATTTTCCACTTTGCTTTTCATCTTATTCCGATAAACATAATTATTATCATTTTAATATATATATAATTGAATTATTTGAAATTTTTTATAATGTTTTTTTAGATAAATATATATGGATGTGAAATATTATTTTTGTTTTTGTTAGGAAGTTCAATAATTTCTGATTTATTGTTTTGTTAAAACGGCGTCGAATGGTACATTTATGATTTTTGGGCCTAACGTCTTTGTATTTGGGCTTTTAAGCCCAATTGATGTCCAACAAATTTTAGAACGTTACATTTCAAAATTATGTCATTATTACTCTCGAATTATAAATAAAACTTTATTATATAAATTTAGTTAAAAAATATAATTAATACTAAAATATATATATATATATATATAAAAGTTTTTAAAATTAAAAAATGGTTTATGAATAAATAACACGTGAAATTATTTAATTATGTATATATATTTTAATTTTTTTAATAGGATTAAAACTTCAACCTTACGTTACTTTGGAGGGAATATTAGAAAAGGTAAATTTTCTTTTGTTTTGTTTGATTAAGGAAAACATTTACTTTATTTATTCGGAAGTGATATATCATTTATCTCTATTATTTCTTTCATGAGTTATTAATTAAATGCGTTAATTGACCATAGAAAAAAAAAATATATTTTTAATTTTAATTGGTTGAAATTTATACCTTAAAATCTTTAATAATTTAATTTTAATTATTTCATTTACAATTTAATATTATTTATTGTATGAAAATTTAAAGTTATTGGGTTGACATATGAAAAAAATTATGTTTAAGTAATAATTGAAGAGTCTATAATATATGAATAAAGTTGTGTATTTTATCTTGGTAACACATTGATATAAAACTAACAAGGAATCAATATAGAGGAAAACTTTAATACCAAATGATAAGAAATCACTGCAATAGAAGTAATTGTTGAACCAATATTTCATATTAAGATCATTTGAGATTTGAATCACTCCACACCCAAGATATATTATGTCTGAATGATTCTAAACATGCCATCTAAACTTGGTCACTACTTTACAAACATAACATGTATGATTTTATATAGCTTCAAAATGAAAGACATAACCTTATGAGACATTCTAAGAGTTAATTAGCCACTATATAAATGTAAGTTTAAAATAAATAAAGTCTTAAAATACATTAATGAAATACTATAAATCTAATTTATCATCTCTAGAAAATTTGTAACAGAATAAATGCTGGAGTTGATTCTTTTGTAACGTGGCATGAATTGTAACATCTTATGGTAATTTAAACAACAATTTTTTAATATCTTCCCTGAAGTTTATCTTGCATGATTGATGACTTGGTTTATATAAAAAACAATTTGATCCAAATTGTTCATATGAAGACGATGAATTTTTATAGGATTAAACCACCATTATACATTCCGAGAAAAATTAATATTTCACACACTAATTAGGCTTTTTAAGTTGCAGCATAAGACTAGGAACAGAAAAATTAATAAAAAGTCGATTCCAGTAAATGAAACGTTTCAATATTTTCGCTATGTGAATAAAACGTTCATTAACGACGACAATACTAAATTACGCCCAAAATTCATCACATTCACACCTACCAACAAAAAAGAAAAAAAAAAAAAATCACAAAATTAAAGCAACACTAAACCAATTTTCCAATTTTAAGTTCAATTAAAACTTTTATAGATTCTGGTTGACTCTACGAATTCGATTCTTTTCCTTAACTAAAATTAGAGTTCAAGTCAAAGCTGTGTTGTGTTGGTACTATATTATGCAATATGCATTAAAGCTATAAACTTTATGTTCATCAAATGGGTATTAAATGCAGAGAGATCACCGAGACCCATGGAGCATTGAATGCTGAGAGATACAGCTGATTCCTTCTCATGAACAAAACCAAATATCCTTAGAAATTTTATTCTTTTATTTGTTTATGTTTTTTTTGACAGCGAGCTTTCATTTCATACCCCCTTCTGACCCGCTTCTACGTCTACTTCAAATCTACCCTTCCTTCCCTTTCATCCCCCACCGCCCCTTTGCACCTTATATAATCCACCACTTTGCTTCCTTCTCTACGCACCCATTTGCTCTGTTTCTCAGATTTTAGCTTCCATTCACTCAATCATGTAACTCATTTACAGCCCTTTTTCTCCTATACCAATGTCATTCAAGAATCCCAGAACTTGAACTTCGTTTTTTTCCACTTACAAAGTGTTTTTGAACAAAACCCATATTGCAATTATGGAGGAGACTTTTGTTCCTCTTCGTGGAATCAAGAATGATCTTAAAGGGAGGTTAGTGTGCTACAAACAAGACTGGACCAGTGGGTTGAGAGCTGGATATAGGTATCAATATCTCTTCAATGGGTCCTTATTTTTTGCAATTTTGGTTCATTTGGCTTCTGGGGTTGTCTTTTTGTTGATGTTTTCATTGGTTTTTAGGATTTTGGCTCCCACTACTTACATATTCTTTGCCTCTGCAATTCCTGTCATTTCATTTGGTGAACAGTTGGAGAGAAGTACTGGTGAGAGTAGTAGTAACTCATAATCTCTTCTCAATTTCATGTTAGATCTGAAAAAGAGAAGGAAAAACACATGGATTTTGAAGATTTGGATTGATTTTGTGTTCTTAAGTGTTGATTTTTTCTGGTTTTGACAGATGGGGTACTCACTGCTGTTCAAACCTTAGCCTCCACAGCTCTTTGTGGTATCATTCACTCCATTGTTGGAGGTCAACCTTTGCTCATCTTAGGAGTGGCAGAGCCTACTGTTATTATGTATACCTTCATGTTTAATTTTGCGAAGGAACGACCCGAGTTGGGTCGGAATCTGTTTCTAGCATGGAGTGGATGGTATGATTTGCTAATTGCTTCAAAGAAACTAGAATTGGTCTCTAATGACGTTCTTCAATTCTTGTTGTTGACTCAACTTTGTATGAACTTGTGTATCTTTAGGGTGTGTGTTTGGACTGCAGCCTTGCTGTTCTTAATGGCTATATTAGGAGCTTGTTCCATCATTAATCGGTTCACACGTCTCGCTGGTGAATTGTTCGGTATGCTTATAGCAATGCTTTTCATGCAGCAAGCAGTGAAAGTAAGTAAGAAAACTAATAAGCTTAAATCTGTGTAAGAAGAAGCATATGTTGTTATAGTAGTTGAGAGTTTGAGTTTGTTTTAGGGACTCGTGGATGAGTTTCGCATCCCGGAACGGGAAAATGCGACGTTGATCGAGTTTATACCTTCTTGGAGGTTTGCCAATGGGATGTTTGCTTTGGTATTGTCATTTGGCCTTCTACTCACTTCGTTAAGGAGTCGAAAGGCACGGTCATGGCGATATGGATCAGGTATGATCAGGAAGAACACGAAAAGATGAGATGGTCCAGAAAGTTTTTCAAGTTATTTATAGTTTCTCTTTGGCAGGTTGGCTCAGAAGCTTGATAGCAGACTATGGAGTGCCGCTCATGGTTCTTGTTTGGACAGGTATTTCCTATATACCCTCAAAAAGTGTCCCACAAGGAATCCCGAGGCGACTCTTTAGCCCGAATCCGTGGTCTCACGGTGCGTACGAAAATTGGACTGTTATTAAGGTAAGGCTAATCAGTTTTCTACTGATTCTCTGCTTGAATGTACTGACACACTGACTGTTTGTCGCCACAACGTTGCAGGATATGCTCGACGTTCCTGTTAGTTATATCTGTGGTGCTTTCATCCCGGCTACGATGATCGCGGTGCTTTACTATTTCGATCATAGTGTTGCATCTCAACTTGCTCAGCAGAAAGAGTTCAATTTGAGGAAACCATCTTCTTACCATTATGATTTACTTCTATTGGGATTCTTGGTATGCCTTATCTCGAATGTTTTCCTTTCGGCATATGGCTCGTTACATCGATATAACGGTTCAAATCTCGTCTTGTTTCAGACCTTAATATGTGGTCTTCTAGGAATCCCTCCTTCCAATGGTGTCATCCCACAATCTCCGATGCATACGAAGAGCCTGGCTACTCTGAAACACCAGGTAAACTAGTCGGTCCGGTCCTAGTAATCGTTTCCGAGTTACCTTCATAATCTTTTACTAAAAGATTTGTGTTCATTTTGCAGTTGTTGCGGAATAAACTCGTAGAAACGGCACAGAGTAGTATGAGAAAGAATGCGAGCTTGGGTCAGTTGTATAGAAATATGCAAGAAGCATATCAACAAATGCAGACCCCTTTGATCTACCAACAGCCTGCGGTTCGTGTAAGCGACTCGATTTTGTTGATTCTTTTGCGAAATAGTCTCAGATAAACACGAACTTATTTGAATCGTTCACCACGAGTGAAGTGCTTTTCGTATTCTTTTGTACCAAATGCTCCTGAAACTAAGCTATGTAAAAACTTTTAAGCAGGGACTGAATGAGCTAAAGGAGACAACCATTCAAGCAGCTTCTAGTATGGGCAGTTTCGACGCTCCGGTTGATGAGACAATATTCGATATCGAAAAGGAAATCGACGATCTATTGCCTGTTGAGGTGAAAGAACAGCGTGTCAGTAACTTGCTTCAAGCTGCAATGGTGGGAGGATGCGTTGCAGCCATGCCGATCCTTAAAAAGATCCCGACATCGGTTCTATGGGGTTACTTCGCCTTTATGGCTATCGAAAGCTTGCCTGGTAATCAGTTTTGGGAAAGAATCTTGTTGCTCTTCACTGCACCTAGCAGAAGATACAAGTAATTGAAACAGCCACTCCTTTTTCTACCTTCTTCTCAATTTATTTCACCAAGTAACACATAAATTTTTTACTGTCATGTGCAGAGTTCTTGAGGATTACCACGCGACGTTCGTCGAGACCGTGCCGTTCAAGGCCATTGCTCTTTTTACCATTTTTCAAACAGTATATTTGTTCATATGTTTTGGACTAACATGGGTTCCAATTGCTGGGGTGATGTTTCCTCTAATGATTATGCTCCTTGTCCCTGTAAGACAATACCTTCTTCCCAAGTTTTTCAAAGGTGCACATCTCCAAGATCTCGATGCAGCCGAATTCGAAGAAGCGCCAGCTTTACCGTTTAATCTTGCAACGGTAACATAACCGTTTAGTTTTTCGATATATAATTACTAATCACCAAGCTGATTGACATGTTTGATACTAATGTGTGAACAGGAAGCCGAGCTCGGTGCAGGAGCATCGTTCGGTGGGGACAGAGAGATTTTAGACGAGGTTATCACTCGTAGCCGTGGTGAATTTAGGCATATTAGCAGTCCTAAAATCACAAGCTCCACGACAACGCCAATGTGTGACCGAAAAAGTATCGATAGCCCTCGTCGCTCTTTCAGCCCTCGGGTGAGCGAGCTAAGAGGAGAGCCGAGTCCTCGAGCCAGTGGAAGAGGAACACCGGGTCAGAGAAGTGCAGAAGCTAAGCCATCCAGTTTGGGAAAGAGCCCTCTTAAGAACACAGCATCAAAGTAGTAGATGCAGAAAGAATGTTGTAAAATTCTCCCTCTGATATTAAGTTTTAGTTAAGTTTATTATTATGTTCATAAAGATTTGTAATAATTCAAGTATGTTTTTGTTTCATGAGTTGATAAGAACGTTCAACAACACCAAATCGAAACATCGAGAAAGAAAACATTTTACACGAACACGTCGTAATAGAAGTTACTATTGAAGTCAACTTCGAACCGTGTTTTCAAAGGTCCAAACACGACATGAACCATAGAACAAACTTTAAATTCAACTTGGTTTAGTTAAATGTAACAATTGGGAGCGTCGAGCCTAATCATTAAATCGACGTCTCAAAGTTTTGGACGACTCGAACGACTAGAATAAAGATACTAGGTTATTGAGACGAGACTAACGTCATAAACGATCACTTTCTTGAATCTCTATACTGCGATGATAGTGGGCAGATAAAATAATAATAATAAAAAAAAACCAATAATTATGTAAAAGAAGGAATATTCCTTGCTTATATATTATTCTCTCCTTCTCTTTATTTATATATATAAATAAAGAAGAATAATAAGACAAAAAAGAAATAAAATAAAAAGAATAGTTTGCATTTATGTGATCAATATTCATTACTTAAATAATACATTAAAAAAGGGGAGAGTTGACTTTTAATTCAATAAATAAATAAATAAATAAATAAATAAATAAATAAAGTGCAATTAAGATTATATCAATAATGTGAATTTTATTATTGAGAAAAATAGCTCATCCCCATGTGCCTTTATTTTAACAACTCATTTTTGTAAATAATTTAATCTTCCATTTTCTACTCATTAAACCCATATCTAAATTACATGTTAATTTTATTCCAATGTAAAAAAAATTTAAAAAAAAAAATTAAAAGAGAAATCCTAATTAATTATATATATATATATATATATATATATATATATATATATATATATATATATATATATATATATATATATTTAAATCATAGTTTGAGTATATATTAAAATAAATTATTTAATAAAAACAAGACAAGTGTCGAATAAATTGAGATGGATTTAGAAATTAAAAAAGTCAAATATTATTTATGAAGAGGGTGATAGGAACGTAGGACGTAAGCCATAATTTATTGTATTTATATGTTTACTATACATAATAATTATTATTAAGTTAAATTACTAAATTCTGAAATTTTTGTTTATTTGACCTTTAAATAATTATTAATTGGTTTTTTTTAATATGAAATAAATAAAAATTGAGGAATTAAATTTATAATTTAATAAAAATAAATTATGTTATCTTCTTGTTAGTCCAGCTAGACGATTAGGTAGGCGTGGAGGGTTGATGTAATGCCCAAAACAAAATTGAAATGGAATAATTAAATATTTTATTATCAATTTTCCATTTAAATAATTCATATTTTATATTTAACGATTAATATTAGACTCCTGACTTATTATTATTATTTTATTTATTTCTATAATGTCTATTTTTTCATATTTCTTTCAATTATTGATTTTTTTTTTTAAAAAAATAATTATGAAACAAGTCTTCTATAATTTATTAAAATTACCAAACTATTGTTTTTAAAATCCTATTATGAAGGTCGGTGATGTTGATTAATGATTTTTGTGGTGGCCAATTAAAAAGTTAATTTTATGTTTATAATAATACAATAAACCATTTTTAAAACCACTGATTTTTAAAATAAATAAATTATTGTCCAATAACTTTTTAAAAATACTTTTCTTTCTTTTCTTCTTAAAATAATAATTAAAGAGAAAAGTCAACACTTTAGTGGGAGTGAGATTTGTGATGTTTTTTTCATCATGTTAGGGTTAGTGCATCTAGTAAACAACTATCGAGTATTATATTGTCGTAAACTTTTAATAAACGAAAGGTATATAAATAAACCTAAGAACACTTTTAAATGAAAGATATTTTAAAGATAAAATAGCTGAGAAAGACTTGAAAAAATTGAAAGTCAGTATTAATATTAGTAGACTCAGTCATAAAAATGCATGGTTTGCATAAAAAAGAACGAAAAGCAAAAGGGTTTGAATGATTATGGTGCTTTCTTATTGCTTTATTTGACACTTTGATTATTAATTAACATTATAATAAATAAGGATCTTCATTTAAAACTCTTCTTTATTGTTAAGGAATAAAAGGTATCTACCAAACAATCCAACATCAAAAATTCATATAAATATATGTAACTAATTATTAATATAATAAAAAAATTCTTATAATCACGAGGAATCGGAAGAAAATCAAGTGATTTCTTGAAACGTGGCTCCATTATTAGAACGATGATGACGATGGTGATAAAAGGAGGAATACTCGAACGTTCAAATGTGCATCACTAATTCAAAGCTTTTTCTTATTAAACTTTTATATGATCACTATGCATTTGAAATGATATTGTCTACCACAATCCCCTTTGCTTCTTTAATATTGTAAATTGTGAGGCAAAGAGAAGATTATAGGCATATGGTTTTAAATAAATCTCAGCCATTCATTTTTATTTAATAATTATAATTTTATTGTTCAAAGTGAAATGATTATAAATTTGTGGTTTCATGTTTCTTCTTCCAAAATGTGGAGGTTTATATCATATCTAATCAATAAAAGCTTTTATGTCAAAATATGAAATTATTTTGTGCAGATTGTAAGAAATGATCATAATTTGATTAAAAAAACATGTCGACTTGATAACGTTACCTATTCTTCGCTTTTAAGAGTGAAGACTATCTCTACACACCAACACAAGTCCTTCCCGCTCCAAGTAGAGCTTGCTTAACCATGAAGTTCTTATGATTGAGTCACCGAAAAGGAAGATGCATCTTGTTGGTAAAGGTAATGACTTTCGATTCTTTTAAGTCATTCTTAGCAATCATATCCTCAAGATCTCTCTCATTCGGATGTGGTCTTGATTTATGTACTCCTTCCTTTACTCGAGTGTCATATGCCCACCAGCATCTACGTTGGTTTGTCCCTAAACCACATCTTACTGGGAGAGGTACCATTCCAATACTATTTGTAACAATTCATACCTAAAATTCTGATTAGGATTCAAAATTCAAATTCGACACCTGATGGCCCCAGCATTTTCCCGCATTCCCTGCAACATGGACATGCTATCTAGTCCTCGCTTCTAAGAGTAAAGACTATCCTCACAGACTAACATGAGTCCTTCCTGCTCCAAGTAAATGACAATTAACCATCAAGGTCTTATGATTGAGTCACTGAAAAATAAGGTGCAATTTGTTAATATAGTCAGTGACTTTCAATTCTTTTAAACCATTCTTAGTTATCCTATTCTTAGAATCCATCTTCCTTCACTCGAGCCTCACATACAGACCTCAAGTTTACAAGTTTTGTCTAATACATTAGTGAAATTTAGAGTATCGTTAGACACTTGAAAATTCTGAAGATAAACTTGTTATTCAACGTTAAGCACAAATTTTTCATCGACTAAACTTGAAAATAATAAACACGATGAGGTTGAACGAGCACGTTATTATTAAGATGAAAAGACTTAAAATTTAGATGGAAGAAGAAGAAAGATTAAGCTAAAGCATGAAAAGTTGGCGAAGTGTAAGTTGAGGAGTGGAGAAATGGGCAGATAAGATAGCGGAAGCCACAACACGATTGGCAGCTTCACTGTAATGAACTCCATCCCAAACGATAGCTTTGGAAGGGTTGGCGCAGATGGAGTACCCCGGTTGCCCACATGTTGCCTTCACGTTGTAATTATTTGGCGCCCCTCCGTACCCACAACATGCCATCAATGCCTTCTCAAACCCTTTCACAAAAACCAAAACATTCTCTCAAAAAAGTCCTTAAATTTACTCACAATTTTGTTCGAGATTTCATACCGTATGCGTCGGGATGGGCGAAGAGATTATATTTGATGGTGTATACGTCGACGTAGACAACGATGGCATCCTTAAATTGAGATCGTAGGTCTTTGCACACATTTTTAAGGTCTTTATTGAAGGATTTGGCGACTTGATTGTGAACCTTAAGGCACCCAATTTGGTCAATATCCTTGTGGGTGTGGGGATGCAATGCCAGCTCTTTTGGAGAGCAGCCTAATGGTGCTGTGTTGTGTATCCAAAATTTTCTTCCACCATTTGCATATAGATTCTGTACACAATGTTGTAAGTTGTGTGTTTCAAATATTAAAAATAGTTGCACATGATCCAAAAGATTCCTTGTCATAATTAAAAAAGAGTGCAAGTTGGTGTATTGTTAAGGGTTCACCTGAATGGCTAGCTTGATTTCTGCAAGAAAAGATGGGATCTTTTGGGCCACTGGTTTGTAGGTTAAATTTGATGCATAAAGGGCAACTAAGAGGTCATTCTGACCAATGTCAATCATGTATACTCCTTTCTTAAACCCTTCTTCATCCATTATGTTCTTAGTTTTACCTGCCACAAACCCGTCTACATTAGATACTTGATAACGAAACAAAGAAATTTATAGGTCGTAGAAGTAGGGATTCGAAATTGTTATTGTAACAGCTTAAATCCACTGCAAACTGTTCTCTTTCAACTTCCCCCTCAAGATCTTTAAAAACACGTTTGTAAGGGAGAGGTTTCACACCCTAATAAAAAATGTTTCGTTCCCCTTTCCAACCGAAGTGGGATCTCGCTGGCACACCGCCCGATGTCTAGCTCTGGTACCATTTGTAACAACCCAAGCCCATTGCTAGCAGATAATGTTCTTTTGAGCTTTCCGTTTCAAGGTTTCCCTTAAGGTTTTTAAGATGCAGGGAAAAGTTTCTACACCCTATAAAGAATTTATTCCCCTCTCGAAATTGATGTGGGATCCACAATCCACCCTCCTTCGAGGCCCAACGTCTTCGCTGATACTCATTTCCCTCTCTAATCAATGTGGAATTTCATAATCCACCCCCTTTAGGGCTCAGCGTCCTTGTTGACACACCGCCTAGTGTCCAGCTACCGCTAGCAAATATTGTCCTATTTTGACTTTTCTTTTCGGGGTTCTCCTCAAGGTTTTTAAAACGCATATGCTACAGAGAGATTTCCACACCCTCATAAAGAATATTTCGTTCTTCTCTCTAACCTACGTGGGATTTCACAGTTATCAAACTAGATCACAAAAAAAGAAAAAAGAAAAAAAAAAAGGGAGAAATTAAAATAGAAAGGAAAAACATATACCTAATGATTGAAGGTGAAGAGAACGGTTTTTGAAGTGAATGAATTGGCGAATTTGAACATCAAGAGCAAAAGGAACAAACTGTGGAAGTGTAGTTGCTCCACTCACTGCAAAGTTCACTCCACTTGTAAAATTTGGAGCTAAGGACTCCAAATATGGACTCAAATAGCTTAGTTTCAAGTCTTCACCTGAACACCAAAACATCAAACATCAAACATCAAACATTTCACTGCCTAATCTGAAACAAACCCTACTAAATAGTATGGAACTCACAGAAGAAGTCAATTATGAGGCGACCGTCACCGAAGCGCCCGGTACCACGATGGAAGAAGGTAATGCCGTGGGGGAGGCCGATGGGGAGTCCAGTCCCAGCAACAACACCACCGGTATCGGAGTTCGAGTCGCCGAAGTTGATCAAAGTTGGCGGTGTAGGGGTGCAGCTTGTTGATGGAATGAATATGGCAAGAGAAATTACACAAACCCAAAATGGATTATGCTTTGGATCAAACATTAATGTTGTTGTTGTTCTTGATCTTGATTTCCTCATTTTTATTTGTTCTTACTGAAATTGATTGGTGTTTGCTTTGTAGATCTCCACACTATTATTATTATTATTATTATTATTATTTTCTTTTCAAAATTAAAAAAGAAAAGAGAAGAGTTTAGGGTTTAACCCAAGTTGCTATTAAATTAAGATTATCTGCTGGCAGGAGTTGACTTTTTTGTCGGATTTGATTCAACCTTGTTGGAATTCTTATTTGAATTTTGACTTTCACACCAACTTAATTTTTCGCACAAACTGTGTAATCCTTCTTTTGGATATAATAATGTTATTTCAGACTTCAGTTAAAATATTTATTTTATCGACAAAAAAAAAAAAATAATAATAATAAAATGGGCCTTGTACAGGGTTGTTCAGGCCTAGTCTTAGTCTGTCTTGGGCTTGGGCTTCGGCTTGAGATCTGTCTTGGGCTTGGGATTGGACTTGAGATCTATCTTGGGCTTGGTCTTGGGCTTGAGATCTGGTCCAGACTTCCATCTACTTCGTTTCTGAGTTGAAATTTACCTTTTTAGGAAGCCTTAGAAATATGAGAGGTTTTGAATATATATATATATATATATATATATATATATATATATATATATATATATATATATATATATTTTGTTTCTTTTCATACGTCATTGCTTTTCCAGGTATTGTAAGATCCCACATCGATCGAAAGGGAACGAAACATTCTTTATAAAGGTGTAGAAACTTCTCTCTAGTAGATGCATTTTAAAACGGCGAGGCTAACGACGATATGTAGCAAGCCAAAGTGGACAATATCCGTTACAAATGGTATTAGAGCAAGACGCCAAATGGTGTGCCAACGAGAACACTGGGCTCCCAAGGGAGGTGTATTGTAAGACTGGATTAGTTGGAAATGAGAATGAAGCATTTCTTACCAGAGTGTGGAAACCTCTCTCTAATAAGCACGTTTTAAAATCGGAAGATTAACAATGTAAAACACCAAAATGAACAATATCTATGAGCGCACTAATCTTGATAGGTTAAACGTCTCCTGTTTTGGGTAAAAGTAAAAGTAAAAAAAGAAGAGGATAATGATGTAAAAATTGATGTAGAAGTGACTTGTGCATGCTTCTCATTTGATTCCCTAGAACATCACTTTTTCAAATTACTGTCTCTAAAAGTTCAAGCATCATACTTTCATTACAATTCCAACCCTATTCTTTTTCTTTTATTCCCAACCACAACAAAATGAACCCACACACAATAATTAAGGAATATGTTTTTTTTTTTTTTTGTTTATTTGGAAGAAAATAATCCAGAGCATGCCGAGTCACTATCATAGGTCACTATCATAGGTATAATGTAACCTCTTGATGCGGAACCATTCATTTAAAACAATCTCATAGTACGATATCATTGACTTGTACGTATGTATAAGAGTCTTAAGATAAAACAACAAAAGGTATTCAAAGCAAAATAATATAAAACCAAAGAAGAAAATTAAAACAATGCCCTAAACTAATATAAGATACACTACCCTATGTAGGTTCTATGGTCCTTGATGCAACTACTCTATGCAGATCATTGGATGTGAATTTACTACTCTACACATGGTCTCCATGTGTGAAGATGGATGCACCAAACAGTTCGCACACCCCCTAAGCATCTTATTGGTTGGGCTAGCGTCTTTGGTGTTGTTATCGACACTTGAAAGGAATAGCGACCGTCGTAACATAATCATACATATCATGACCTAACATAATCCTGTCACATCATGTCATGGTCCATAATCTATCTTAATTCATCGAGGCATAATATGTTACCCACTCACATTTCTAAGGTTACTTAACATATCTAGGATTACTTAACATATCATCGCAATATATTATAGCATTGAAACATATCATATCATAATACATAACAAACATATCATATCATAATATATAACAAACATATGACACATGTAGAGACATTAGACACGTGTCATCATAAAGAAAACTCTTCTAATCACATCGATAGTAGAGCCGGTTACTTGGTTTTGGCTCTACTTGGTTCGCCTTAGCTGAAGTACTCACTAGTAATCAAACCAGATGACACATGCAGAGACATTAAACACGTGTCATCATAAAGAAGACAACTCTTCTAATCACATCCATAGTAGAGCCAGTTACTTGGTTTTGGCTCTACTTGGTAGGATGAAGACAACTCTTCTAATCACATCCATAGTAGAGCCAGTTACTTGGTTTTAGCTCTACTTGGTTTTGGCCTTAACTGAAGTACTCACTAGTAATCAAACCGCTTCAGTCTTGAAATTTGTGGACGTGGCTCTACTTGGTTTTGGCTCTACTTGGTAGGATGAAGACAACTCTTCTAATCACATCCATAGTTGGCTCTACTTGGTAGGATGAAGACAACTCTTCTAATCACATCCATAGTAGAGTCAGTTACTTGATTTTGGCAAGTAGAGCCAGTTACTTGGTTTTAGCTCTACTTGGTTTTGGCCTTAACTGAAGTACTCACTAGTAATCAAACCGCTTCAGTCTTGAAATTTGTGGACGTGGCTCTACTTGGTTTTGGCTCTACTTGGTAGAGCCAGTTACTTGGTTTTGGCTCTACTTGATTGGTTTTGGCTCTACTTGATTTTGGCCTTAACTGAAGTACTCACTAGTAATCAAACCGATTCAGTCTTGAAATTTGGGACGTGCTTTGTCCTATTATAAATGTTCACCTAATTGCTTTAATAAATCCAATGCACAAATTCGAGTCCACGAATTGTTTCTTCTTCACATGACCGTCTAGGTCTATTTTCGTATAGTCGAAATCGTGTTTTCGTTTCTTTCTTTATTTCTATATTTCTTTCTTTCTTTATTTCTATATGCACCGTTACAAATTAGGCCAGCCTTATGAGTCCCTTCAAAGTGAGTAAGAAACACAAAAGGGAAAACAAAAACCTAAAAGTTATACACAAATCTCTCAAACATGATCTTTACTACATCATACATTAAAAACATCATCAGTTCTTTCCACTTACCCATCTCCCAAAAAAACAAAAAACAAAAAACAAAAAACAAACCGAATAAACAAATAAAATAAAACAACTAATTATTACATCATCATTCTACTATTATCATTATTAATATATACTTGTCTCTCCCATTCAGATTCAGCTCCCTCCGCCCCCATCAAGCAGCTGACGGCGCCGACACAAACTGAACAGGTCCAGCTTCGGACAGAGCACAGATAAAAGGTTGCATGTTCACGACATCTCCGTCCGCCTCCGCCTCCGCCGACGACGTTGGTGGCTTATAGTCCAAAGAGGAGTCGTTGTAGATATCCCACCATTTGTCAACCAGCATTTTTATGTCATCCCTTTGCATGTTCTCCTCCTCCCCCGTATACCTCCATGGCTTCGATCCCTACCCACCCACAACCTCAATTTTCAGCACATATTCAAACAATTCAGAATTCAACTCAAATAACAACAACACTCACCGCTGCACAATAATGAACAACTTTCGCCCGACCCAGCTCCACGTTCTCCGGGTGACGCCAAAGCATTGCCAATACCAAATTGAAATCCAAAGGAATTGGCTTATACACATCCTGGAAATACATATTCAAGAAGTCCTGGAAAAAAAAGAAAAAAAAAAAAAAAAAAAAACTGAGAGCTTATGCTTCAACAGAAACTATCATACCATAGTAGAGAGTCGTGATTCTCGACTTAAGTAGTCAATTACCTGCTCGGCAAAGGGGGTGGGAGGGGTGGCTTTGAGGGTATTTAAAAGATCATGATACATGGCAAGGCCGGGCTCGAAAACAAACATGCCGGCGTTGAAGTAGAGCGGCGGCGGAGGGTAACCCAGATCGTGGGGCCATTGGACCTTGTTGGGGCACTGCTGGCAGTAGCCGATCCGGTACTGGGGAGTGTGGCTCCATGTCTTTTCACAGAAGCAGTCCATCACGGCGTACAAATGGCCGTCCGGCAACTCGAATAGCTCGTCTATGTTCTCGTAAACTTGAATGTCTCCATCCAAATACACCATTTTATCGTACTCCACGAACTGATCAATTAAAAATTTCAATTAATTTTTGAAATTTTTAAAATTATAAAATAAATTAGAATTAATCAGATCCTAAATTTAAGAATTAATAAGGAAAAAGAATGGAAATAAACCTCCCAGATACGGAGCTTGGAATAATTGATGACATAATAAGCCATAGCGAACCGGGTCTGGTTTTCAGGTGGGTAAACCGGTTCGATCTCCTTAACTATACATCCTTGCGACTCCAGAATCCTCCGGTGGTCCACGGGGACGTCCGGTAAGACGGCGACGACAAGTGGGTACATGGAGTTCACCTTTCGGAGGCCCTTGGCCAGTCCGACGACGCCTTTCACATAGTCGCCATCGCCGGCCAAGAACGTGACGTACGCCCGCCGTGGTAGCCGGTGCCCTCCACCTCCGGGCATTTTCACTGGAGCTCCGGTGGTGTGGACTAGTTCGGGTGCCATTCTAAAGAGATTACAAAGAGAAATGCGTGAGGAGAGAGAAAAAAAAGAACCGTCGCGTTGAGGGGTTTGGCGGTGGTGGAGACCGGTGGTTGCGAGGCGTTTAAATAAGCGTTGGATGAAGGGGGGGAGTGAGGAGGGAGATGGTTGGATGGGTTACACGTGGGTTGGGATATGATCCAACGGTGGAGGGGAGGAGTTAGTGAAGGTTCTGGATGACGCCACTGGGCGCTGTGACGGGGAAGACACTAGAAAGCAGAACACAGAATCTGGACTTTAAGAGTAAAATAAATTTAAAGTTTTTAATTTTATTAGGTGTAAATTATAAATTTCATTTAATTACTTAATCTATTAAAATTTTAAAATAATTTAGTACCTAAATTATTGCTTTATTGAATAAAGGTAGAGAGAGTAAATATGACAAAATATTTTCATATTTCCAATTTTGCCCTGGTAAATTCCAACCTTTTGAACGTGAATTAGGGAATATTGAGGACATTTTGTGACCAAATTGGGAATTTTGTAAGCTAAAGAGAATAAAAGGTTATTAATTGATGGATTTGTAATTTTTAAAGTAAGAAATTAAAGAAGAAAAAAAACAATCCTCAAACTAGATCTTTTAAACTCAAATAATTCCTAAATTATATAATAATACCAAATTAAATGATTAATTAACCAACTATACAACATGAAAGTCACAACAATATACATAACATGACACAAACAAACGTAATGTAACATAACTTATGTCATAGCATGACATAACATATACATGTCAAACAGTCACAAAATAAGGCAGGTAGAAGGGCTATAGAGCAGGCACTGGCATACTTAGCTTCAAATAATTTAATTAGCTAGAAAGTAGTCATACTAAACTTAAGGATCTTTGAAAGTATAAAAAATGCCTCTCGAAGAGTCGAAGATAGTAGGAAAAGGTCCAAACGTATCAAACCCAAGTCGAATCAGTTGAGAATCCAACTGTACTCTACGAGTGTAGGATGAAACGGATGAAACGGAGCACGAGAATGAAATACTATTCAATATCAATAATATTTAATCATTTTTTTAATTTGAATTAGCTTATAAGCATATTATTTAAAATCTAATAATGGAATAATAGGTATACAAAGCCAAAATCCACGAGTCTGTTCAAGGCAGCCACGTGGCTAGTGTTTGTGGCTCAGGTTTCCCACGTCATGAAATGGTAAGTTTTCAGATATGGACACGTGGCCGCTTTATGGGTATATCCCATCACTTCTTTTGCAGCTGTCCTTTTTGAGGAAATTACAGTTTTGGACATTTCTTGATCTTTCTCACACGTGCCTACATCTGACACTAACGCTTCACACGAAATATCTCATGTGTCTAAACTTTCTAGAAGCTATTTTAATTTATTATTATTTTTTTTATGGTTTTAATTATGTTGAATTTTTAAATTTTGTCTAGGAAACAAAATTAAATTTAACTCTAAATTTGTTAAAATTTTAGAAGGAATATCAGAAACTTAAGTAATGGTTGGATGGTAAGAACAGTTAAAAACAAAACAAAATAAAATAAAATAAAATTAGTCGATTAATTTAAATAGAATAAAAAAAAACTGATTTATGAGAAATCACAATCCTTCCCTAAAATATTTCAACTAACATTTTCTAAACAGTTATTCTTCATCTTGCAATCCTACCAACCCTCTTCAAATGACTATTTTCTCTCTTGCAATCTTTTTGACCAATCATCTTGAAACGGTTAGACCAATCATTTTTAAACAGGTAGACCAATCCTCTTCAAACCTTTGTACCGACCAATCCTCTTAGAACGGCTATTCCTCCTCTTGCAAACCTTTCGACCGACCAATCCTCTTCAAACCGGGTAGACCAATCCTCTTCAAACGGGTAGACCAATCCTCTTCAAACGGGTAGACCAATCCTCCTCTTCAAACGGGTAGACCAATCCTCCTCTTCAAACGGGTAGACCAATCCTCCTCTTCAAACCTTTGAACCGACGAATCCTCTTGCAAACCTTTAGATTGACCAATCCTCTTCAGTAGGGGGTAGACCAATCCTCTTCAAACGGGTAGACCAATCCTCCTCTTCAAACGGGTAGACCAATCCTCCTCTTCAAACGGGTAGACCAATCCTCCTCTTCAAACCTTTGAACCGACGAATCCTCTTGCAAACCTTTAGATTGACCAATCCTCTTCAGTAGGGTAGACCACTTCTTGCAAACCTTTGGACCGACCAATCCTCCTCTTCAATCTGTGGACCAATCATCCTCTTCAAACGGGTAGACCAATCCTCCTCGTCCAAACCTTCCTCGTCCAAACCTTTGGACCGACCAATCTTCTTCAAGCTGGTAGACCAATCCTCTTCAAACGACTATTCCTCCTCTTGCAAACATTTGGACCGACCAATCCTCTTCAAATGGTAGACCAATCCTCTTCAAATGGTAGACCAAATTCATCCTCTTACGACCCTTTCGACCATCCCTATTCAAACAATTATTCCAACCGTTATTCCTCCTCTTGGGACATCCTTATTCAAACAGTTATTCCCCTCCTCTTGCGACAACCCTATTCAAACCGTTATTCCCCTCTTCTTGCGACAACTCTCTTCAAACTGTTATTCCTCTTCAACAGTTATTTTTACCCTCTTCAAACACATATTTCTCCTCGCGACAACTCTCTTCAAACTGTTATTCCTCTTCAACAGTTATTTTTACCCTCTTCAAACACATATTTCTCCTCTTAAGACAACCTTCAACAGTTATTTTTACCCTCTTCAAACACATATTTCTCCTCTTAAGACAACCTTCTTCAAACCGTTATTTCTTTTCAACTGTTATTTTTACACTCTTCAAACAGTTATTCCTCCTCTTGCAACAACTCATACCAACCCTTTCAACTGTTATTTTTACCCTCTTCAAACAGTTATTCCTCCTCTTACAACAACTCATACCAACCCTCTTCAAACGGCTCTTCCTCATCTTACAATTCTTTCGACCAACCCTCATCAAAGAGTTATTCCTCCTCTTATGACAACCCCGTTCAAACAGTTATTTCTCTTCAACTGATATCTTTTCAAACAGTTATTTCTCTTCAACTGATATCTTTTCAAACAGTTATTCCTCTTCAATAAATATGTTTATTTTACGACAACCCTCTTCCACACTTATCCCTCTGCAACAGATATTTTTTCAAACTGTTGTCCCCCTGCAACAGATATTTTTTCAAACAGTTGTCCCCCTCCAACAGATATTTTTTCAAACAGTTGTCACCCTGCAACAGATATTTTTTCAAACAGTTGTCACCCTGCAACAGATATTCTTTCAAACAGTTGTCACCCTGCAACAGATATTCTTTCAAACAGTTGTCACACTTATTCCTCTCCAACAGTCATTTTTATTTTACCCTCTTCAAACAAATATTCCTCTTCACCAGTCATTTTTATTTTACCCTCTTTAAACAAATATTCCTCTTCACCAGTTATGTATGACAACCCTCTTCCACAGTTATTCCTCTTAAACAATTATTCCTCATATCCCTCGTTCAAATAGTTATCCTTCCTCGTTCAAATAGTTATCCCTCCTCGTCCTCCTCGTTCAAATAGTTATCCCTCCTCGTTCAAACAGTTATTCTCCTCCGTACGACAACCCTCGTTCAAACAGTTATTCTCCTCCGTACGACAACCCTCGTTCAAACAGTTATTCTCCTCCGTACGACAACCCTCATTCAAACAGTTATTCTCCTCCGTACGACAACCCTCATTCAAACAGTTATTCCTCTTTGTACGATAACCAACCCATTCTAAAGGACAAACTAATTTTGTCCAAAAGAAATGACCTACAAAAAAAACAAATAAATTTAAGTAGATCATTCTTTCCAAATAGTAAACTAATTCTTACCGAGAGAAAAGACTTTTAAAGAAAACAAAAGAAAAAAACTAGAAAATAGACAAATTTAAGTAAATATTTCCTCAGATATCTCAACAAACCCTTTTTAAAGGGTGAACTAATTTCTGCCTAAAGAAAAACATTTAAGAGAAAACAGATAAATTTGAGAGAAAACAGATAAATTTAAGCAGATCCTTCTCTAAGAAATCTCAACAAACTCTTTTTGAACAACAAATTAATTTATGCAGAGAGAAAAGACATTTAAGAGAAAACATATAAATTTAAGCTGATCATTCTTCACATATCTCAAACAACCATTTTTAAACAACGAACTAATTCGTGTTAAAAGAAAAGTCCTTTTAGAGAAAACAGATAATTCTCATTCAACCCACCCTTTTCAAACAGCAAACTAATTTCAAATAAAAGAAAAGATTTTTTTGAAAGAAAACAGATAAATTTGAGTAGATCTTTCCTTAAGATATCTCAACCAACCATTTTCATACAAAATTATAAGATCTTTCCGAGAAAACAGATAAATTTCTGTTGATCTCAACTAACTTTTCTCAAACAGCAAACTAATTCCTGACAAAATAAAAGACTTAGAAAATAGATAACCATTTTCAAACAACAAACTATGTCCTGCTCAAATAAAATAATTTAAAGAAAGCAACTAAGTTTAGACAGATCCTTCTTTCAAATATCTCAACCAACCCTTTTTAAACAACAAACTAATTCCTGCCCAAAGAAAAGAACTTTAAGAAAAAATAATTTAGTTTAAGCAGATCATTCCTTCAAATATCTCAACAAACCATTTTCAAACAACAAACTAATTTGTGCACAAAGGAAATAGCTTTTAATTTTAGAGGAAACAGAAAGAAAAGACCATCCAATTTAAGAAGAAACAAATAAATTTAATTGAGAGATAAAAAAAAAATCATATTTTACAATCTTTCCTTATTTTATTGAATGATATTAATTTAGGCAAATATATATATATATATATATATATATTATGTTCTCGAGTATATATATAATTGAATGATTTATAATGGTGCATGTCTAGTAGCCGTGCATGCACCATTTTATTTATGTTATGTGATTATGTCCTATGTAATGTCATATGATGCTATGATGTGTATGCATGTGATGTCTATTACGCCATGTTGTAAATGAAAATGAAATACTATGGACGTCATGTGTTATGTATTGACATGTAAAGCTATGTGATGGTTGACATGTATACATGATGCGTATATGTACTCTATCATAGATGAAAAAAAAAAAAATAATGATGTTAATGTTATGCTATAAATGAAAATTACAGAGACCTCATACATATATGTATGTCATGTGTATCGGGATAATTTCACACAACACCCTTAGTACGTGTACGACACGCTTGGACATTAATGGGTGGCCAAAAATAAGGAAGACGAGTGTCTAGAGTTTATAAGTGGGCCCACCTTCAATAATTTTAGAAGATTGGGAATGATTGATGTTTACATCTCAAAACCTTTGTTTTATTTTCAAAAAGTTATAATAATGTCCACGTGGATATTTCGTTTTCTTTTTCTTATAGAGATTTTTATATAAATATCCATTGGTTACATATTTTTTAAAAATAAAAATTCTAAAGAAATGTTTTTATGCGATTCTCAATTTGGTTAGATATTTTTTAATGTCTGGTCTCATAAGCCCTCGTGTTTCGTTGAATCTATAAAATTGTTATTAAAAATACAAAGATTCTCGTAAAAAGAGAGATCTATAAGTACGAAATAATTTAAGCGAAATAAGTAGAGGTTTCGTTATCTATATAAAATGGCATCAGAGTCATGACCTAAATCTAGTTATGAGTCGTGCCTTCGACTCGTGAAGATAAATGGGCCTAGGGTTGATTGTTATATTATGGGCCACAGAATGGGCTTCTTAGTGATATCAGGCCCAACTATTACATTTACACGTGGCTTTTCTTTTTTGTTTGATTTTAATTAAAATAATTGACACTCACAGTTTTGACTGCCTAAAGAAGCTTCTATCTTTGACTAAATAGCTTAACAAACAGTCAACGACGACTCTTTGACTACTTCTTCTATTTCATGACGTGGACTTCCACTATACTATATCACCTTTTTTACGAAGCTCTTGGGTCAAAATTTATAAAAAAAAAAAACAAAACATTTTGAATCAATTAACAAAATCCACAAAAATAAAAAAAAACAACCTAAAAAAGTATTAAAAAAAAGAAAAGTCAAAGTCAACTCCATTAAGCTCCCTCTTCGCCCCTTTCCCTGCCCAAAACTTTTGACTTTTTTTCAACCCTTTTTTCTTTATTCATTTAATTACACAAAACCCACTTGAATTTTGATTATAAAAACCATCTTTAAAACACGTTGTAAAAATTAAAACTTTCCTTTTCCTCCTCTGTTTCTGGGTGTCTCTGTGTATATATATATATAGATTTAATTGTGCCTAAAGTACCAGAGCTTTGTTCCTATCTGTCAATGGCGGATCATGTGAAGAAAGGGCCGTGGACGGCGGACGAAGATTCCTTGCTTTCCCATTACGTTATTCTTCACGGCGAGGGCCACTGGAACTCCGTCGCTCATTCCACCGGTGAGGATTTTATTTCTAAGTTTTTCTTTTTCTTATAGTCTCGAGTGTCGAGGATTGTTGGGAGAGAGTCTTACATTAACTAATTTAGAGAATAATCATGGATCCATAAACAAGGAATACTATCTTCATTAATACGAGGTTTTTTGGAAAAA
Organism: Cucurbita pepo subsp. pepo; assembly: GCF_057944985.1. Classification (NCBI taxonomy): domain Eukaryota; kingdom Viridiplantae; phylum Streptophyta; class Magnoliopsida; order Cucurbitales; family Cucurbitaceae; genus Cucurbita; species Cucurbita pepo. The sequence continues at coordinate 4,959,445 of NC_141800.1, read as the reverse complement.
TTCAAAACAAATTTCAAAAGTTTATGCTCAAAGCGGACAATATCTTCGTGATTTGTTACTTGGAGAACTATAATTAATTCTCGGTTTTGTTTTGTTTTAATTTAATTTAATTTAATTTACAGGGTTGAAGAGAACCGGGAAAAGCTGTCGCCTGAGGTGGCTGAATTATCTCCGCCCCAATGTCCGCCGTGGAAATATTACTCTTCAAGAACAGCTCCTCATTCTTCAACTTCACTCCCGTTGGGGCAATCGGTCAGTTTTTCTCCTTTTAATTCATATATATATATATATATAATTATGGGATTAAATGTATTGATGAGATTCTTTCTTGGGTTGGGATTGTTAATTTAGGTGGTCGAAAATAGCTCGATTTCTACCCGGAAGAACCGACAACGAGATAAAAAATTACTGGAGAACCCGAGTTCAAAAGCAAGCCAAACAGGTCAAGTGCGATGTTAATAGTCAGCGTTTTCATGACACAATGAGATTGGTTTGGATCCCCCGCCTGGTCGAGCGAATTGCAGCCACCTCTGGCCAATCTTTGCCGGCGTGCACCGAGACCTCCACGTCAACTCCTATAATTTCAGAATCTACATTGGATGACAATAGTGTCAATGTCGACGTGTCTGCATCGTGTTCAGACACATCAAATTGGGGAGACGGGTTTGAGGCAGGTTGGTGGGAAGGAGACGAAGTTGAGTCATCATTTGAGAGCTTGTGGACTGAGGAAAACATTCGTTTCTTACAACAACAGCTGTTTGATTAGATTACAATTAGAGACTCGAATTAAACTAAAAAGAAAAAGAAAATTAATGTATAAAACGCTCTAATCGCTTTATAAAATAGATATTTATATAACTCGAGCATTAATTTCGAGTATAATACACTCTAATCTTAACTTCTTGTATTTGTTATACAATAAAAAAAATATTATTTTAAGAACATGTTTGAAAGATAAAAAAAACATGTGGCTAAATTAATAAAAATATCTCTAAACTAATAAACATATACTAATTTACGTCATTTAATTTATTTTCTCAAATACACGCATATTAATTTTCCTGTAGCATTTTTTTTTTCATATTTATATGCTACAAGAAACTGTATATTTAACCATAGTTAGGTAGGACATTATACACACAAAACATTGCCAAACCCCAAACAAGTTGTTCTTATGGTTTACTTTCGTCTTAAGGTCTAATCTTGAACGAGTCGAGTCTCGAGCCAGCTAGCGTGAGTGAATAAATGTAAGTCTTATATTCTCTCCAAGTGAAAGGCCTATAAATACACGGTTGATCTGAGGTAACCATCTCTGGTAGAGGAGAAATCCATGTATCTAAAGACGGTGATGCAAAAAGAGTCATCGACATTCTCGACCTTGGCCCTATGTTCGCGGTTGCCCTATGCTTCAAACTCCCAAACCTTCCATTGGTAAAAACCTTCGTATTTCCAATAATCAAATTACAATAATTATTTGAATGAAATTGATGATAAAAGAAGAAATTATATATATACCTGAAATAAATCACCAATCATGACGTAGTAGGCAGTGGGGTCAGGAGGGACAGGGACCCACAACCCATCATCCAATAGGATTTGGAGGCCAGCAATGTCGTTGGATCTTAAGATGGCGAAGATCTGAGGGTCAGAATGCTCGCCAAATCCAAGCTTATTGGAGGGCGAGGGATGGATGAAGTCGGGCAATGGACGGTAGTGATTGATTCTAAGAAGTGAGTCACTTTGAGAATCTAAGATCATACGGCTGAAAATGGAGTTGTCTGATATCCCTAACCCCTCAGCCATTAGATCAAGGAGCTCACAGGCCACATTTTTGGTAGCTTGTATGTAATCATTTAAAGCACAGCTGCATTAATTAAAAAAAAAAAAAATTGGATTTTTATTTGATTAAATATATTATTTACTTGTAAATTTATGATCATTCTCTAAATTGGGGACGTGGGAGCATTTAAAACTTATAAAATCTAAAAAAAAACCTGAATTTGGATGGATTTTGGGAGATGGAGAAGGCCAGTTGAGAAATCAAGGAAGGTTGAGATGAGAGGAGAAGATATTCAATCTCTCCGATGTCGCCATGGTGGCCGATATTATTGATGCCGTAGCCGAAGCGAGTGGTATTGCCAGCGTCGACGAGAGAACTTTTAGGGCTGGCGGCGAGCTTTTCGGCGGTGGGCTTGGCGAAGAAGGCCATGGCTTCTTCTTCAGCTCTTGAAATGCAATCCTGAGGGATGCCATGGTTGATGAGCTTAAAGATGCCATACTTTTCACTGGCCTCGACGAGCAGCTTCGAGAGGGCTTGCCGGTTGCTGGTGCCACCGGAGAGATCGATGGTGGGGATCCTTGCAGCGGCAGCGGTGGTGGCGGTGTCGGCGGCCGAGGGCTTGGAGCTTGTGGTTAGGGAGGAATTGGGTGATGCTACCACCATTGTTATGTTTGGTTTTGAAGAGATGAAAATGAGAGGGAAGATTGTGTGTTGGGGTTTCAAAGTTGAATTATGTCTATTTATAGTGTTAAAAGAGATAAGAGAGTATGGAGATTATTTTATTTTATTTTATCTTTTTTGGATTAAATTTGTCCATTTTGGTCAAATGTATTAATTTATGAAATCTTTAGGAGAGAGAGAGAGCTTTGACTTTTAATATTTCCATCATGCTTTTGAATTTATATTTTGATTTATGATTTTTATTTTTTTATTTTAGCCATCATACTTTAACACGTTCACACCGGATCGGGGAACCAGGGCGAGGACAATTCCCATCCGGTCTCCATTTAGTAACTAGAGAATAATCTCTCTACGTCTTCCACTTTTTCATTGAAACGAACCTTCTATATTCCGTTTGAAATGAGCCTCGCAGATTAAATAGACATTTTTAATTATACTGACATGTTATTTCTTTTTTATATTTCACGAAAAATAAAATAATAATAATAATAATGTTTAAATTAATAAATAAGAAATATAAATTTAAATAACCTAATTAATTTTTTCAATAATCATTTAACAAAAAGATATTTATATATATACAAAGTTTTTGAAACGTAACACTCCATCTATTATTTATAGTTTTTAAAAAATTTCTTAATTATAAAGTACTTTTTAAGAAAATAACAATAAATACTAAGATGATTTTTTTAGTCAAAGTTTGGAGATATCATAATATTTTTGACTTTTAAACCCAATAAAAAGCTATATTTATTATCCTCTTAATTACACTAATTTATGTGTTCATTTTCACATTTTCTGTTCACACATTTTTTCCTCGAAAAAAATTTATGTCTTTTACACCGTAACAATAAATTTGTTATTGGGCGCCTTCCATATTGGCTCCAGTTTAGATACATATGAGACCGAGGACAAAACATGTTGGAAAGATTTGTGTTGGTTTGTGGACCTTTACTTTTTTCCTAATCTCGAACCAGTTAGGAAAAAATATGAACTAACCATTATGTCGATCAATTTTAATCCTAACATTTGACTTATTTCTCTCGATCTAATTTTACTCGCAATAATTACTAAATCTTAATTAATTGTTAAATAAAAATATTTGCATATGCAATAAATATGTTAAATTTCTATCCAGTAATTCACCAAAAAAAATTCAACAAAAAGATTAGAACGAGATGGATATAAGCAACCAAGGACATTAATTATTTAATACATAATTTTAATTTTAGGTTTATGGATGACCTATCTAAAATTTGACCACGGCAACTCTTTGAGTCGTATATAGGATTCATCGTGTTATCTTATGAAATATTTAAATCTTGACACAAAAAAAAACTGATCATAAGATAATTCGTATCTAACTTCACATGCCAAAATAGTTTCATATTCTAGGGTTTTTTTATAGATAAATATTAAATCAAGTAAAACTGAAAGCTCGAGGAATAAGATAAAGTTTAAATGCTCAATATAGGATGTGAGAATATTTTGATGAAATATATGTTTTAATCAATTAAACCATACTCAAGTTTTTAATATTTTAATTTATATCTTTTGATGAAATCATGTACGAGAAAAATTAACTAAAAGACAAGTCAACTAATCTTACGAAACAATTATTTAATCCTACAACGTTTAGTTGTAAATTTTTTACTGGCCATCGATCTTCTTCCTAATGACTGTCTGCCATCTTCCTTGTCGCCGTCCTTTGGCTTGGCTTATAAACTTTTAATGTCATCCTGTCTTTCTTTCTACCTTGTTCTTTGGATGCTTTCCCCGAATTGGGGTCTTAGCTACTCGCTTTCGAACGATCTTCCGCCGCCTTCTGATTTCTGGCCATAGACTTTGTCTTAAGGGCTGGGTTGTTGTTGCTACCCCGGTAGGTAGTCCTTGTTGGAGAGTCATAGCTTATCTCAATTGAGAGTCTTGCGTTACGTCTTATCTAGACCGCTGGCAGTCTTAGCTAGGACTTTTAATTGTTTAGATATATTATGAAATTTGAAGTGGTAACGTGGAGAAGAGAATGTTAGAAACTGCGAGCCTCTATAATGGTATGTTATTGTCGACTTTGAGTATAAGCTTCTTAACTTTGTTTTTTGTTTTTTTTTTTTTTCCAAAATGGCTCGTACCAATAAAAATAATAATCTTTTAACTTATGATCTTTTTCTTAATTGGTCAATGTGGGACTCCCCCCAACAATCCTCGGCACCCAGAAGAATGGAGGGAAAGCTGATAGCAATTATTTTGTGGTTGTGGAAAGCGCGTTGTTGGCTATTATCCAATACCGCACTTGCTTCTCATTTCTAACCCGAGTTGTTCTTTTTCTTTGTTTTATATTTGGCTCGAGATTCTAACTAGTTCTACATATGTATCTGAAGTAACAACTTCGTTTTTGTAAACTTATATACGTAAGGAAAAAAACTAAACCAAACAATTACGAAGCTTGCAATTATAAACTCAAGTCCACTGTCAGTAGATATTGTCGTAACGGCCTAGACCACTGCTAGCAGATATTGTCCTTTTTGGGTTTTCCCTTTCGGGCTTCTCCTCAAGGCTTTAAACGCGTCTGCTAGGGGAAAGTTTCCACACGGTGTTTTATTCTCCTCCCCCAACCAATATGGGACATCACAATCCACCCCCTCGAGGCCCAGCGTCCTCATTGACACTCGTTTTTCTCTCCAATCGATGTGGGATCTCACAACAATCGCGGAAAGATAACAATTTTAATCAAAATCATCAAATTTTTATATATCATTCATAATGTGTGTTTCCATGATGAATAAAAAATTATGATCCAAAGAATTAGATTTCTAAAACATAGCTCTAAGATTATCACAAAAGAATTTTAATATATTTGGAAAATTACATATATATATATATAGGCATCTAATAACAATAGGTATGAAATTGTGACAGAATTAAAATGGAGCTTCCTCTATGATTTGGGTTTTTTCTTCAAATGTTTAATTTCTATAAATCCTTTTTAACATAAATGAATCAATTCCTTATTTTGATTTAGAATGGATGTGACGTTTTCTTCAAACGCTTCGTCTTTCTGTATTGCACATCTTTAGATTAATAAACTTTATTTGGTAAAAACGTTTCAAAAATCGTAATTATAAGTATAAATGTGGTTTATAATAATGTTTAGATGGTTAATTAATTTGGATATGTTTGGTTAATTGAAGTATTATATTAGTTCATTGAATTTTATAAAAAAAAAAAAAAAAAAATGTTTTCAATGTTCATCACGCAACCTTTATGAATCAATATTCTAATTAATGGCCTCATACTCCTTTTCATATTCTATTATTGTAATTATCCTTTTCAATTTGGATACTCATCTGCCATATCCTAAATTACAAATTTTATTCTTATGTATATTTAACACTTTTAATGTTTATGGATTAAATAAATTTAATTTAATCCAAGAAAAAATTATTTATTAAACGTTGATTAAATATAATTTCACATCAATCTATCGCACGCGTTAAGTCAGTTTATGAAAGGGGACGATGAATTTTAGTACAAAATCAAAGGAGTATATACCAAAGTACTATATGATGTCTAGAACGTAATAACTTTTAGATACTATAAACAAAAAATACTTTGTAACCAAAATGAAGCTAAATAATACAAAAATAAAATTTTTCGGTATATAGAAATATATTAAAATTGATTTGTTTCTTAAAAAAGAATATATAAGTATATCAATTTAGTAATGGTGAACCGAAAGGGATATATTCGTAATTATACGGTTAGAATGGGCGGCAAATAAGGAAAATGTCATAGGAGAGGTCATTAGAAACGAATATATCTGTAAATATACGGTTGGAATCGAGGGCAAAAAAGAAAAAAAAAAATTGGACCATTTCTCAATTTGTGCGTGTCATCCTTGCGCACGGACCATGCTAATCTTCTCTGTATCGTTCCAATTTTATCGGATGTCCCCGAAGGGATGATAACTTGGCTCAACCGGTCTTATTTAAACAATAAATTATATGTAAACTAACCGATGTGGTTCAAAAAGGTGCTTTTGAACGACAATTGAATGACAGATCGACACGTACTGATGAGACTGCTTAAATCGACATGTCGAATATGATCTTCTCGGGCGGTACCTTTTATTTTCATTATTTATTTACTATTGTTAAATATTCTTTAAGTCTGCAACTGTAAGAAGGGAAAAAAAAAACGGAGGTAAAACGCAATTTTTGTTAGATTTAATTTTTTTTACTTGTTCTTTTAGCTTTTTAGATTAACATTTTTTGTTTGACTTAAAAAATGTATAGATAATTAATTAATTAAAAAAAAATTATTCGTCATGGGTTACTATATTTTTCAATTTTTAAAATTAAATTAATATTAATAATCCCTTTATAACTTAAAAATATAATCAAGTTGTCTTTTTAAAAAAAGAAAATTATGATTTAACTAATTTTGATAAAAAAAATTAAAATTAAAATTAAAACTTGAAACTAATCCAACTTAAGGTCGTTAATCAATTACTAGATAAATAAATGACTTAAAAAATGTGCATCAACCATAATTACTTACAATGATATAGATTAATTGCAATATGCATTAATTAAATATTCATTATTTTTTATTTTTTAATAAATTAATTCAGCTTACTTTGTAAACATATTTCGAGTAGTGTTGAAAAATTAATTTTTTTTTTAATATTTGCTTAATTGAAACATGATTTTAAAAATAGAAAATAAAATAGTTATAAAATGTGATTTGATAATATTTTTAAAGTTTCAAAAAACAAAAATATACATTTTGAGAATTAAATAATAAAAAAATTAAAATACAAATAATAAAAATAACTTTTAAACAGAACTTAAAAATATATTTCAACTTTATAACTCAAAAATAAAAAATAGAAATTACTCAAAACATTTTTTAATACTAATAATAATAATATATAAAAGACTTGAAAATTTGACTTATTATTAATCGAGTTTATCTCCAGTTTAGTCTTTTTAATATCTAATAATAGTATATGAATTAATAAATTACGGAGTTAAAATTATATTTTCGGTTTTACTATTTTCTCCACAAAATTTTCGCAAGCCAAGCATCTCAATAGGGCTATATTCGTAAATCGCTTACGAAGGGATTTTTAATGCAATAAAGAGGGGTAAAATTGTAATAAGCTATATTCTTGAAAAATAATTTGGACTTTTACTGGATTTGTCCATCTCAATTCTCATCCTTTTCGATGTGGGACAAATGGCTGTCTTCGAACGACAGCTGATTGAGAATCCGACAGTTACTAGTCTGATCACTAAAAATTTTGTAGCAGATCGACACGTCGGATATCTGTCTCCTCCATAATATGCCTCGGTGTCGGCTCCTTCCGTTTCATTTTAATTCTTTGTGTTTATTATTAATTAATTCACATATATATATATATATATATATATCAAATTTGTCGGTTATTAAAGCTTAACTTGACAAGAATGAAAAATAGAATTGAGATCGAAAATGTGTATTCTCATTCATATTTATAATCTTTAAATAAAATACAAGCTATCAACTAATACCTACAAATAAAGATCGAGAATAAAATAAAATATACTATAAATTAAATCATAAAAAAAAGAATATTAAGATATAATATTTAAGATATATTTCATAACTAATATATTTTTTAAATATTATATTCCAACGACATTTCATACCTAAAATTTTAAAATATAATAAAATATCAATACAAAGTATAATTTCGGATCGGAAGAGAGTTAAATATAAGAAAATTCATATTATTCAATTCGTTCTATTATTAAAATAATTATTGTAATAATGCACCTATTTATTAAAAGGTTCATAATTGTTACATTATAAACTCAAAAAGATTTTATACATTCGTAACATTAACATTTTCAAAATGGATATCAACTAATTAAGATATACACGATCACAAATTTAATACTTTCAACCAACATCCATTTTTACCAACTCCATTATGTAAAAGGTTGGTGGAAAAGAAGCAACAATTAGAAAAACATTATTAAATTTGTCAATAATATGTAAGGGTTGGATATTCGTCTCGTGAGTTAGGTCAGTCACGAACCATTTGGTAGGCTTGAATGGTTCGAGTATTATTAGAATGTGGTCCAGCGTCGGGTTTTGGTCGAGCCTAGAATAGGGTTTGCTAAAAGATTTAAAGGGAAATAAATGGTGAACCAAAGCAATGAAGGTGATTCACATGAAAACAAACTCCATAACTATGGATCATGTTCAGCCCAAGTTGGGTTACTAAATTGCATAGAAACAGTTCTTGAATTTACTCCTCTTCAGTTTCTTGCGCAGCCCAAATTAAACTTCAACAAGATCAAATCAATGGCATGGGGGCAATAACAGTGAGTTTATGTACCTACACCATTGCCCTTCTGTTTTAGCCCACTTTTATTGGTTTAATACCAAACCAACCCGTTTTGTCTCGTCAATTCCACCACGCTTCTTACTTCAGAAGTTGCATTATTATCTTAAACCCGCTTCTTCTTTTAGAAGTTGCATTATTATCTTAAACCTTCTATCAATATTTCAAAGCTAACTTTGATGTAGAAATTTTGTTACTGAAGAACGAAAATTAGGACACTAGATTCGGTATTTGATGGTTTTGACATTCCTTGCGACATAGTCACATTATTTACTCCTTGTTTCTAAGACTGAAGATTATTCTCACAGACCAACACTAGTCATTTCAGTATGTTTTGTCCTTACACAGTTAATCTAGGTCATCTTATTATTGATATATGTAATAACTTTTATTTGTCATTCTATCTTTAGGATGGCTTACATTTTAGGTAATTTTTAGTTGAAGAGTAGTTGATGCATTATAGTTTACTTTTATTTATTGCTCATATGCGTAAGGTGTGAGCTTCCGGCCGATTTCTCTGGTGGAGGGAGCGTTGGATGCGTACAATAATGAAAAAGTAGGTAACTTCACACTCACTAATCTTCTCTTTCAACATTTTTACCTCGTGATGCTTTTTTTAGGTAATTTTTTTTTTTTTATCCTTCAATATCTAAGGTTTGCATTAGTTTTTGTTACAATTAGTGGGAGATTCGGTATAAATAAGATCAAATTTGATGTAATGGAAAGTAAATTTGTAAACGTTCAAACCCACTTAACAGATATTGTTTGTTTTAACTCGTTCAACCCCACTAAACTTTCTTTTGTTCGATCGACTATGTTCTTTTAAATAGAAGAGAGAAAAATTCGAAGGAAGGAGAAAAGTAAAAAAGTAAAAAGAAAAATAATAATAAATATAAAATTGAGAAGTCTGAGTGTCATGAGGACAAAACTTCAATATGAATGTTCGCTTTCTCTCCTTGTTTGATGGCGAACTAACAAAGAAAACGATGGTCCCCTTTGTAGTTAGGTTTGTTTCTTCGACCACGTAGATACAAAATTAAAATTTCAAGAATTAAATTGATCAATTGACGATATATATATATATATATGATATATAAATGAATGCAATTATCTTCGTTGATATGAAACATTTTGAATGATTTCAAAAACAAACTTGCGAAAGTTTGTGTGTTCTAACGATCACATTTTTATGTTTTGTGTTGTGTGATTTTCATCGTGGTTGATAGGTCCCTTTAGTGACACATAACTCGTAGAGCTACACAACACGTACCTTCAATATTGTCTTAATTTAGTTGGTAGGAGATACTAATAATGACTAACCCTTAATTATGTGCCTAATTATGTGACAAATAATCTCACCTTTAATTATGTGAGGCTAATCTAGTGATACTAAAAAGGAGAAACATGCCCTCAAAAGAGTATCTAGTTGATCCCTCCCAAACTCACTGCTAACAGATATTGTCCATTTAGCTCGTTATGTATCTAGTCAAAAAAACTTATTAAAACGTGTTAATTGAGTTTTACTAAGTTAACAATTGAGCACTTGAGATAAGACACCACCTAACATTGATGGGATGTCGTGGCTTCAAGCTCAAGACCACCGAAATTTTCCGACTTAACCAAATTTACTTACTACTTAGTTATATATAAGTATTTCCACTATATGATATATCAAAATTATTAATAAAGTCTATATTATTGATTAAATAATAATGTGAATAAATAAATGATAATAGTATTACACAAGGTGGAGTTCCGAAAGATGAAAGTTCATTTATTGTTTCATTAAAGCCAACATGTCTGAGTTGTCTACCTCGTGGGCCCCCCTCGCAGTTGTAATAATTATCAATTTGAAAACAAATTTAAAAAATAAATTTATCACTCAAATTTTTATAGATACTGAACTATGTTTGAATTGGTTCATGTTATATTTTTTATTTTAAAAACAAATAGTGTATAAATGAAAAAAATCAATAAAACTTATATATCGATATTAGACTTATATTATTGAATTATTTTAATCTTTATTGATTAATTAATTAATTTTTAATAAATTTTCAAAATCAATATAATAAAGCATGAAATTTTTTTAATTTATTTAATATTAATGCTTTAAAATAACCTCAATGTAACTCTATTAACCAATCAGCTAATATATAAAATTTACTCATCAAATAAATTAATAGAAGTTTCCATTTGCTTAATAATTAGAGTTAATTATAATAATTAATAATGATTGCTATTTTTTTGAGCTCATTAATGGATTTTTTAAAATAAATTAATTTTTGTTAATGGCTTGAAAATATTTAAGATTATCGCAAAGTCCAAAATAATATAATAGAACACCGAACAACGACATGTCGAATTGTGTATGGAAGAAAATTGGGGTGATATTAAATTACTTCGTCTATAGAGCTTTAAACCAATCAATCCATGACATGTGTGTGTGCTTTCACATCCCATTGGCCATTATATTGAACTCAATTCACCATTGCTCCACCACCTCACCTCACCTCCCTTGCTTGCATTGCATGATTTTTCCTTCCTGTTTCTGCTCATACCTCTGTAAGCCACCACTTCCCTTTCCCTCTCTGTTTCTTGCTCTGTTTTTGTGTTTGTTTTGTGCATTTTGGAAGTGGGGTTTTGATACTCAACATGTTACCTCCATTTCCATGGCTGTTGAAGAACAACCTCCATTTTTCATTCACACTCTTCTATTTTATGCTTTTGTGGTGTGTTTGATCTTCTGTTCATATTCGTTATGCACAATGACTCTGTTCATAGTTAGCTTTGTAACCATTGCCATGGGTTTAGAGTTTCTCATCTTAAAAATATGAACTTTTGAAAGGTACCCATTGATCCTAATGAGCTTCTGTTATGGTTCTCTGTTTTTCTTTCAAGACTCCATAAATTTTGAGGCTTTTTGTTTCTCTGAGTCTTCAAGTAGAAGCATTTGGGCATGGTGGTTGGCCCCTCATTAATGTCTGCAGTTAGTAGGTGTCTTACTAGACCTATACAACGTTTTATGTAGAACGTTACCTTTGTAATTAATTTTTCTGAGAAGTCTTCTGTGTTCTTTTGTTTTTTCTCTTTTCCTTTCTATTGAAAGTTTCAATGGAAGTTGGGACATTTTTTGACTTCTGAACTTTGAGACAGAGTTTTCCTTGAGTTCCATTAATGATCAATGCAACAGGTTTTCCAGGAGTTCAAGAATGAAGAGGTTTTCGATCAAGGTCGAGGAAGGAAGGGAAGGCAAAGATGGGAAACCGTCCATTGGACCGGTTTATCGAAATGTTCTTGCGAAAGATGGCTCTCCTTCTCTGTTTGAGGATTTGAACACATCTTGGGATCTTTTCAGGTTATATACAGAGTTCATGTTCTGGCTATGTGTGAAATGAATGGTTTGATGTTATTGCAAGGCTTAGAATGTTAAGAACATGAAATTGGTTTCTTGGATTGTTTTGCAGTGTTTCAGCTGAAAAGTATGCTGGAAGGCAAATGCTCGGATGGCGAAAATTTGTCGAGGGGAAGGTGAATTGAACTCTCATAATCTATATGAAAAGAAAACATGAAAGAAATGTATATGAACTTGAATGGTTTCGGTATCCAGCCAGGACCTTACATATGGAAAACTTACAAAGAAGTTTATGGTGATGTTCTTAACATTGGTTCTGCACTACGCGCTGTTGGCGCCAAACCGGTAAGCATACTCCTGCAGTTTCAAGAGCATACCATAACTGAGAAACTAAAGAGATGATGATTTTCCACGACAGGGCTCGAGAATCGGGATTTATGGGGAGAACTGTCCTCAATGGATAATAGCAATGGAGGTTCAGCTGAAACCTTCTTCAATTTTGTAGTTGTTTCATTGTATCAGGTAACAAATTCTCTAAATGTTTCGTGTAGGCCTGCAATGCCCACAGTATGATCTGTGTGCCACTCTATGATACCCTTGGTATACTTCATCTCTTTGTAAGTAATAACTTCAAGTTGAACTTCCTGTTGATTCTTAAACTAATAGAGAAGAGGCTAAATGAATTGCAGGACATGAAGCTGTTAACTTCATTATAGACCATGCAGAGATCGATATCATTTTCGTCCAAGATAAGAAAGCAAAAGAAGTAAGAATAGCTTTCTAGTTAATATAATATGCTTTCACATCTCAATCTAAACCAAAAAAGAGGCACTTACTAGACATGGTTGATACTCAATGTTCATTTTGCAGCTATTGAAGTCTGAAAGGACAAACCCTGAGAGGCTGAAAGGTGAGAATGATGAATATAAGATGGTTTTCTTGCAATCATTGAACCAATTGACCTTTTCGATTCACTTTTGTAGTTATTGTCTGCTTTACTTCACTCAAGGAGGAAGAAAAGATCTCAGCAGCAGACAATGGGGTGAAACCGTACTCATGGGACGAGTTCTTTCGCCTGGTCGGTTTTAAATCTAAACGATGTTTTACCGTCCTTTACTATACGTTGGAGTTGACGCATGAATCTACTTTGTATCAGGGAAAAGAAAATCCTTCTGAGATCACTCCTCCACGACTTCTCGACATTTGCACGATTATGTACACAAGTGGAACTAGTGGAACTCCTAAAGGTGTTGTGTTAACACATGAAACCTTAGTAACGTTTATTAGAGGAGTTGATATCTACATGGAGCAGTTTGAAGACAAGGTAGATAAGTCCCCTTATCAAACTCAGGATTATTGCTGGCTTGCATTTTCTTTTAACTTCCAAAGCTTTTTTCCTTTGTCAACAGATGACAGAGGATGATGTGTATCTATCATTCCTGCCTCTAGCTCATATCCTCGACCGAACGGTCGAGGAATATTTCTTTCGGAAAGGTGCATCTGTTGGCTACTACCATGGGGTATTGTATTTTTCATGGCATCCCCTTTTGAACCAGATTCAGATCTTTGGTTTACAAATTTTCTTTGAAGAGATGATCAGGACAGCTCATTTTTGTTTCTCATTTGTTTTATGAAGGATCTTAATGCAATAAAAGAAGATCTAATGGAGTTAAAGCCGACGCTTATAGTCGGAGTACCTCGAGTTTTTGAGAGGATTCAGGAAGGCACGAAAACACTGCTTGTTATCTGTAATTCTGTTACTATTCATAACTTGTTAACAAGGCAAAATTAAGAAATATATATTTCAGGAATCAAACAAGCTGTACAAGTACTCAATCCAGTGAGAAGAAAGGCTTTTGATTTGCTCTATAGATAGTAAGTCAACCTTGATCTTTCAGTGCCTGTGGTTTGCTTCTTTTCTACAAGATTCTTATAAGATCAAAGATGAATCATATTTATGCTGAACTTGCAGCAAACTTTCATGGATGAATAGAGGATACAAGCAGAAAGAAGCATCCCCTTTGGCAGATTTCTTGGCATTCAGGAAGGTCGAGTCCTACACTCTTAATCTATTACGTCCTCTCAATTTCTAGTTCCTTATCACTCTAAGAATCTATTTGAAATGACTTTTTTTCACCTGAAAAGCTTTTTTTGTTGTGCACTTGAAAAGTCATTTCAAACTACTTACATGTCCATGACTAACTTGATTATCCCCTAACACTAAACTTGTATGAACTCAGGTGAAAGCTAGATTAGGCGGCCGCCTTCGACTAATAATATCTGGGGGTGCAGCCTTAAGCTCAGAAGTGGAAGAGTTTCTGAGGGTCACATGTTGTGCTTTTTTTATCCAAGGATATGGTAAAGATCACTAGCTACAGAAAAACTATAGTTCAGCTTTAGTGGTAGCTTTTAGGCACATTCCTAGTTTAAAGATTCTCCATTCTTCGTTGCAATATGCTTAACGAGTTTCCTCGTCATCATTGTTGCTAATGATTTATATTGCAATGCAACATACTGTTTAAAACTTGTTCAAACATTAAGAACAGCAATGTATGGTAACATTTAGGATTGACTGAAACTTGTGGACCAACAACTATTGGCTTTCCTGATGAAATGTGTATGCTCGGAACCGTTGGGAGCGTTACTCCATTCAATGACCTTCGGTTGGAGGAGGTTCCAGAGATGGGTTACAATCCTCTTGGGGATCGTCCATGTGGTGAAATATGTGTGAGAGGAAAGTCTGTTTTCACTGAATACTACAAAAACCCTGAACTAACCAAAGAGGCAATAAAGGATGGTTGGTTTCACACAGGTGGTTCATCACTTCCCTCTCTTGTTCTTGTCTGATAATTCATTGCTATTTAACTTGTTTCTTCCATTCTTCTACTACTTCAGGAGACATAGGCGAAATCTTACCCAATGGGGTTGTGAAGATCATTGACAGGAAGAAGAATCTCATAAAACTTTCCCAAGGAGAATACATAGCACTCGAATACTTAGAAAATGTCTACACGAATACCCCGATCGTCGAGGATGTAAGTTTCGAATTGTCCTTTTGAGTCTCTTTCTAAAACTAAATTACAATTTGGTGATTTGAGTTTCTTTGATATAATCTTTCCAAAGATATGGATCTATGGGAATAGCTTCAAATCAAGGCTAGTTGCAGTGGTGGTTCTACACGAGGAAAACACCAAGAAATGGGCAAATTCTAATGGCTTTTTGTGTTCTTTCTCTGAGCTTAGTTCTCTTGAACAGCTCAGAAATTATGTTCTCTCTGAGCTCACTTCAACAGCTGAAAGAAACAAGGTATTACGTTTGCTTAAACAAGAAATCTAATCCAATGGCAATTAAGTAGCTATGAAACTATAAATTTTTCTTTCTTCTCACTTAATCAAACTCAACGTCTTTGATTCACATCAGTTGAAACGTTTCGAATACATCAAAGGAGTTGTGTTAGAATCACACCCATTCGACATCGAAAACGATCTGGTGACAGCAACTTTGAAAAAGAAGAGAAACAATCTACTCAAACACTACGAGGTCGGTTGAAGAACTCTGTTTTTTATAGATTGAATTCTCCAAAACTGAGGTCACTTAAAGCTCCCTAATGTTGCAGGTGCAAATCAACGAAGAATATAAAAACTTGGAGGCAAAGAGGTGATGAAGTTGAAGCACAGCTGATCTGTCTGAACTAAAAATCATACATCCAAAACCATTTGGTTGTAGTAACAAAGAAACATCTCTTTCTTTCTTTTTTCTTCTTCTCGCAAATTAAGGACTATGTGGGTTCACTGACAGATGGGAGTACGGTAGTTGAATGATGCTTCAGTAGACCTCATTCTATGGAAGGGTTACAAAATAAGTTCATATATTAAAAAGCTACCATCTTCTTTGGAAAAGTTTTGTTTAAGTTCCTAAAAAAATTTAAAGATCATCTTTGATCAAAACTGATTATAGGACCAACGTTTAATATGTTGATGGATATATTTAGAATACTACAAAGACAACAAATTAAAAAATATTTTTAATTAATAATTAAGATTGTACACTTTTTTAATAAATGTCAACATGTCAACAAAAACTCAATATCATGTATAGAACAGCCACACGTTAGCTTGGTGGCCAATAAGAATCAGATAAATAATAAAGGGTTTAGAGGGTTAGGTGGTTGTCTTGTGAGAGTAGTTAAGGAGATCAATGTCTAACTCATAGACATGTAGAAATGTCAATGAAAATGTTAACATGTCAACGGAAATTTAATGTCTTATATATAACCACCTTAGGTTTGACCAAGGGATCAGATAGAATTAGATATATAATAGAGAGCTTAGAGGGTTAGAAGGTTGTCTTGTGAGAGTAGTAAAGGTGAGTTTTGCAACGTTTCTAGCAATTTTACAACTATAAAAGGAGGTTTTTCTTCCACTTCTCTTTACCAAGAACTCGAGCTTTTATTCCATTTAACAAGTTTAATATCCATTTCTTGGGAAATAATGTTGGAAGTATGAGTCACTTTTGAGAGTGCAAGAATATAGTTTTTGTTTCATTAATTTTTTCCATGTATGTGACCGAGTATGAGTCACTTTTGAAGTTCATTTTTTAGTTGAGACCATAATATCTCGACTGAATGAACTACGTTCAAGTTTACAACTTGATTTCAATACTTTGTTCGTCGAACTTTGTATGATTTTAGATATATTTTTCCAGATATCTTCCTAACAATTGGAGAGGTGTCACGTTTACTAGGCTCAAAATAAACATTCTCCTACCATGGAAATCTGAAAAACAAAATGACATTCATTTCCTCAAACTGTAGCACCCTGCTAATCTAACGGTCCATTATAGCAAAGTAAGCTGAAAAAGATCTTTCGAGATTCTTAATCAAGCCTCAGCACCCTTATGTCTATATTTAATCAGTCTTGAACCACGAAGTCCATTAACTAAGTTCTAGGGCGAGCCAATTTGATTATAGCAAAGATATTATGGATCAAATTATGTGAACTCTCTCTGTACAAGAAAAGCCTATCAAAAGAGAATTTAAGGTTTGAGGCCTTGCCATATTTACAGATGCCAACACGATCAGAAGCCTTCAATCAAATTATATGGCATGAAAATTTCAGTCTAAAGGAGATGGCGATAATTTACCAGATTATTGACACTAAACTTCAATGGTTCTTCAACTCTTCCACTGACCTCCCTTCTATGGTAGCAGGGTCAGAAGTTTGATTTCCTGCAAAACTGCATCAGAGATATGGATTTAACATGAATGACACACAAACATAAGAGTTTACTACAATGAACCATGTAGAGATTGAGCTAAACTGACTTGAGAACATGGGATTGAGCTCCATTAACGTTAGGGGAAGATTGAGGCAAATTCTGAACAATCAAGCTTGCGCTTCCACCACCGGAAGCCACAGGAGACTCCGATACCCTTACACTGCCTATAGCACTCATTCCTGCAAGGAGATTTTTACAAACATGAGAATACATTAGATGCTTCAGAACTATCCTCCTGTTGGCACAATGTGAATTTGAGAGCTTTTAGCAATTATAGTAAATTTGAAGGTGAAAGGGTATCTCAAACTCTCCTTGGTTGGTTCTGTACAAGGTTTTTACTATCAATGCATTGTTCCTAATAGCCATGCCAAACAAGGAAAAAGAAGTACAGTCACGGACGTATCGAAAAGTTGGAGAAAAATATAATTTGAACTACCCCATACCTTGAAAGATAATGATTACAAAGAAAAGCAATGTGATAAATAAGGCAGGTAAGCTGCTGTTGGATGAAGATGTTTTCTCTGCTTTCATCTTCTTCAAAGCTTTTATTCGCTCAACTGTGGCACGTTTTTTCACTGCCAACTCGGCGATCTCTTTAACAAATATCCTGTCAGCAGCATCCAACGACGGACCCCGTGGGGGTCGTGGTGGCTTGTGAACCTTTCCCTTCTTAATCTTCTCTTTCACGTTCTTCTTCTTCTCTACAAGAGCTGCAAATTCTCTTCTCTTTTCTCCCTCTAAACTGCCCATCAACAACTGCACATTCTCATCAACACCTAGCTTAACAAGCTTGGTGGAATCACTACTGGAAGCAAAGCTACCACTTCGATTTAAAGATCCATCAGCACACAGAACCCCGCTTCGAAGCCTGCTAAAAGTTTTTCTAGCATGCGTTTTGGATGTTGAGTCAGTTTCACTGCTCAAATCATCTTCGCTAGTATAACCACCACCTTCAAGATCTATTTCAAACTCTCTATCTTCTGTAGCCATATAATCTAAACTGCCCATCTAAAGAAGTTTTACTTTCCATTTCAACAGGGCATTCATTCTACCAGGATCCTGAATCAAAGGGGTCTTCTTTTCTTCTCATCTTCTTAACACTTCTGAGAATCCTTTTATGAAAAATAAACCCAAAACAACTTTAAAACACATTTCTATACACGGAAAATTGTAACCATAAACTTTGAGCATTTTGTTCAGTTCATTTACTTCCTAAACTTTATAAAATGCCAATGACATCCTTAAACTTCGAATCATACTTCTTCTTTGTCCTCCGATACCATAACAACATTCAAGAATGTTGCTATGACATGGCCATTATCTATTAGTTACTAATCCCATCACACAAACTTAATTAAAACTTAAGTAATAAGCATGTCCAGTCAAATTTACATTGATAGTATTAACCACAATGACTAGATAGAAGCACAAGGAAAAGTACAAATTGAATCAAATAAGGAATCCCCCCTACCCCCACCCCATTTTTTCAGTTCTCTTTCACGAATGACAAATGAAAATCAGAAAATGAATGAAATAAGGAGTGGAGTTCGTTTCTCCACCTGATTTCATTAAAACCAGACAACAGAGCATACAATGAAAACACCGTACTCATCATAATGAAGAACATTTGCAGTAGGAGGAAAAGGGTAGGGGATTCGACCAGTTTTTTCGACAATTATTATTTTACTCTTCAGGAGAGAAAGAAAAACTCACCGACAAACAGTAAATCAATAAGAAGAAGCCAATTCCGGCATTTTCAAGCTAGAGTCCATGAAGGGATCGAACTGGAACATGAACAAACAAGAAAAAGCCGAAAAAGAGATCAGGGGGATTAAAAAACAATAACAATAAAACTGAGGATATGAACCCAGATCGTGAAATGAGAAAGAACCCAGGTCGTGAAATGAGAGAAGAAAATTGAGAGAGATCTCTTTCAGATCTGAAATTGCGGGGCGCGGCGCCTAAAGAGCATTTGTACATTCTAAAAGTGGTTCTTTTATGCCATTTTAAACTATTTAACCCATTTCTCGTCGTCCAACAACGATTCATTAAATACCTTCCTATTTCTCAATTTGAAATATACATATACAAATATTTTTGAAAGACCAATGGTAATATTACAATTTTTTTTTTTTTAAATATGAACACTTTTTAATAAATTACTACGTTTAAGAGTTTTACATATATATAATTTAGCCTTCTTTTAAAAAAAAAAAAAATTAATTAAAATAGATTTATACCTGCTTAGGAGATGACACCAAAATATTGCCTTTTTTTTTATAGCAATGTCAATCATTTGTTTTTGGAATGAAAAAGGTACCCACGTTGCATTAAATTAAATTTTAATTTTAATTTTAAACATGATGAATAAAACGTGGGTTCTTCACTTTGGTTGTGATGAAAACAAATATATTTAATAATAACATGTCATCGATTCAAAATAGTATTTGGCAACGCCTCTCTCATATACTATGGTGAGAATTAAAAAATATCATCCAATGACCTAAAACCAATAAAAAATCGATGCTTTGCTTATTTTTCTTATCGTATCTCAATCTTGATCTTAATGTTTCCTAAGTAAACATCGAGTTCTTGATCAATTTTCACTATATTGCTTTTGAAAAGTTGGATTCATTCATAAACTCCATTTTCAAAAACCAAAAAGATTAAAAATCAAATGGAACATGGATCTCCATATCGTGTTTGAATTAAAATTGAGATAAAAATTTAAGCTCTTCCCGAACCCATAAATCCCTTAGATACGATACAAATAGATATTATTCTATCATTAAACATATAATTGGGATATGTACTTCCATTGTAATTTTCAATACATTTCTCTCCCCTTCTAAATTTTTTAAAAGAAAAAGAAAATTGGGACTAAAAATAAAATAAATCGACCTATCTAAAAGAGAATCCAACGTATCTTCGTCATGTTTGTCATGGCAGAATATTGATCGTTTGCTCACAACCATAATATTGGGCAATGACAAAGGCAACTGTAATATTTTCCACGGACTTCAATAACATCTTGATCAATATCCTGTTTACCAAATGCTTCAACTTACATCTACTTCTTCCCCTACTTTTCCAGAAACATTCTTCAAATTAACAGTCATATTTCTAAAGATTAAAAACTATCAAACCCATATGCCTTTTTCAAATGAAGAAGAAAGCCAAAATAACACCATACATTAAGGATGAGAGGATTCCTCTTTTCACTACAGCAAAATACATTCATTTTCCAGCCAAGAACATATGTGAATCATGAAGAACCGTGTGCATGGCATGCCTATGGGGTTATGGTTGTGGAATTCTGGAAAAGAATTTACAGTTTCAGAGAAGCATATAAACATAATCTATAGACTGTCCAACATACTGATTTATAAACAGATCAACTAGTAAACGATCCAACGCTCTCAAGCCTGGATAGTCGTGGTAACAAGTTGGTAAACTTAATGACCGAAAAACTATCCTAAGCTTCCATGGCTGTGAATGACTGCTTGAATACAGTCATTCCGCTGCTGCTCGACAACCAGATAGGGAAAACAGTAGAAACAAAAGTATGCCAAGGTGATATTCAAAACTAATTCAAAATCTCAATCATTCATGAGAACACATGAACTTCCAGCTGACTAATAAATCCAAGATGACATTCCATGCCACTGTTTACAACAAGTTCCGAACCAGCCGAACTATCAAGCTTAATGACAAAAACAACTGGAAGTAGGCTGCACGAATGCATACCATTCTTATCTACTCGGTTCAAGATCGTAAGATACATACTTACCTTTCATTAGATGTTCCTCCATGCATTATGCCTACCCAAGATGGATCCAAATCCTGAAAATTTTGGAATGAAATTAAAGCTATTGCTGGCTAAGCGGCCATTTGCTGTAAATTAAAGTTGCACACGGAAGACGTCAAAATAACCTTCTAATGGGCATGGTCTTGAGTCCACGCACGCACTCTATGGAGTAATATGAAATTGGGTATGGAGATTACGTATTGCCAGCCATACGGCCAAACCAAAAAGATAGAGATAACTAAAGCCCTTTTAATTTGGCTGAAGGGTTAGACTACTTACCAACTTACTTCCTGGTTAACAAATTAGTATCGTTTGTAAGCATTCCCGTAATCATCACGCCTCTGACGCTGGAACTCCCCAAAATTACCATGAGGCCTTGAAGGATAATTCTCCATATGATTCTGATACTTGCTCCTTGAATCGAGGGCCGCTAAATTAGCCCCTTCGTAATGGGAATTGACTGATCCACCGTCGTATTCAGAATAGTTATGCTGCTTATAACCAGCAAAACCTGAAGCGGCCATTTGCTGGTGCACTTGTTGCTGACGCCTTTGGGCATCAAGTTGGAGAAACTCATCCCATTGTTTTGCATGTGTGCCCCTCAAATGAGCCAATTTCTTCGTGTAGTTCTCTCTCATCTCCCTTATAGTCTTTTTATAGAACCATAAGTAAAAACCACAAATTTGAAATTAAAATAACGAAATGTAGGAATTTTGTCATGTAAATATATCCAAATGCAACATAGGAAAATAGAAAAATACACCAATTGCCATTCGATGTATGATTGCAGTAACAGGAGATCCATACCTCACGGTGTTTATAATTTTCTTCATCTTCTTCTTTATCTCGAATCTTTCCGAGTTCAGCTGCTTCTCTTTTATATTCCATCTCCAATTCTTCAAGAGACTGGGGAAAAGCTGGATACTCAAACTGACGACTAGATTGCAAATCAGATCCTCTTCTTTCACTATCCCATCCTTCGGTTCTACCATATGCACTCTTGTTCTGATAACTATCATATGAACTAAACGAGCTGCCAGAATAAGGCAGATTAGCTGGAGACTTGGAGTGGCTTGAACGACCTCTAACTCTGTCATTGCCATAAGCTTCAAAATAAATGAAGAGCAATGTTAAAATATATTAATGCTAGCTTATGACGTGGCAAAATCCAAAGTGAACATCATAAAAATATAAAATCATATGAAGAAACCATAGGAGGAAAAATAACCCGGATTCCTGTTCATAAAATTATTTTGTTTTGAAGACAACCTGACCAATTCAGATCCTATCCCTGAAAATTACTTCAGAGTCGCATATATAAGCTTGAACAGAAGAACTTACCTCGTGCTGCAAACAAATATAAGCAAGAAATAACATTGTTAAGGAGATAAAGAGAGAAAATTATTTATACAAATATGGAGAAAACAAAGCTACAAGCTACAACATAGAATTACCAGCTTTCTATTGATGTCTTTAACATATCCTATGCTTTTCCTACCTTGAACCGAGCCCCTTGAATATTTCTGCAGATCATCACGAACACGATTTTCAACAACCTTCTCCTGTCTGCTATACCTGGGTTGAAATTGTGATGCATTTGTAGGACCAGAATGTGATCCATGGACATCAGAGCGTTGTGACCTTGAACCAACTGGGCTTCGCTCAGGTGACCTGGATCTACTCACATGAGAACTAGAACCCTTTTGATCGCCTTCCTCCTTTATTACCTTGTGGACAGCATCCACTCCCTTTTTCAAAATTAACCTGTCCTTGCCACTAACAATTATGAATTTCTCATCCATCTTGATCTTACAACCATTATCCTTTTCAATTTTCTGTACTACTCTATCAGTGAAAAGTGCTCTCACATGTTTATCCCTGGCTGGTACCCTTTCAAAAAAATCTTGAGATTTACGATTTGATCCCAAGGTAGAAGGGCATCCCTATACATAAACAAAAATTGCAAAGTACCATTAGTTAAAACAATGATAACCCACTTGAATTCTACTTTTATGCGAAGAAAGAGTTGTGATTTTAAAGAAAATAAATAAGTTCCAGTAGGTCTAGTTCTCGTAAGAAAATTATCCTTCAATTAAAACAAGTCATGAAGCACCAAATACTCTCATTGCCTCCCCCTTGCACGCAAGCAATCACACACACATCACACACGTCTATATGTGAGTGCATGAGAGAGAGAGAGAGAGAGAGAGAGAGAGATAACTTTCAACTACTAGACAATGCTTGTAGAGATTTTATTGTATGTACTCTCTCTTTCCCCCTCCCTACTCTCTCTCTCTCTCATCCTTGCTCCATGTACGTCTGTATGAATACATTTGATGGAGAACCATGCTTCATCAAAGATATGATTCTATACCTAATCACTATATTTTAGACATTCTCACCAATCATCTGGTGAATATGTTCTAGAATCTTTTTTTTTCCGAAGTAACATCCTTGGTGTGACTACAAGTGAAACCTTTTTATTACTTGGCCTCCATGATCGACTCCCAATTCAAAATTTTGAATGGAGCTTTTTGCAATTTTGCGCAAACAGCATCAATAGAATGGTATATCAAGTGGTATTTGGGTGTGCAGCTTAAAAACCATGAAGCCACTTGGGCCTTCATAGTTGTGAGTCAGCTACGTGCTCCATTCTGCCTCAAGATAAGGTGAAGGTTGGTTTGGTGGATAACAGGGAAGTTGTATGATCATTCAAGAGTTCATACACAAGAAGTTCAGTCAGTTATGAAGGAATGGAAGAGATCCGGTAGGAGAACAAAATATAAAGAGTAGTGGGCCAAGGAGAGCAAGTCTCTCGACTTCCTAGGGATTAAATAGCTAGCAATTGAATAAACTTCTCACGTTCAAGTTCCAGATCCTTACATGTAGCGTGGCCCACAGAAAAAACATATTATATATAGACTTGAAAGAAGACTACAAATAGAACAAAATAAAAGTACAAAAATGAGCTTTAAAATGTTTTAATATGCTAGAAGGAATTTCAGTTGTTTCATAGAATGCTAAAAGGTCAATCATACAAACATAACCTCCCCCTCAAAATGATTTATCCCTGTGTTCCAAAATGAGTTCAAAAACAGCCTGATATACAAGTGAGATTAAAAAACAGAGCTCCTCTCTAGTTGTGAAAAATCTATGTGCAATAACTTAACGAGATCAATAAAGTGTTTATAGTACCCATTATACCTGAGTAAAATGGCCTGATTCTCCACATATTTTGCAGATCATTTCTTCCTCTTTTCTCTTCTTCCAATTCCTCTCTGTAGCCTTTGACTTGGCCTCCCAAACCTTCGCTTCTCGACTGGTAAAATCAGTTGGCACAGCATTGGGATCACGAGGTTCATCCTCCTCATCTGAACCTGCATGAGACCTTTTGTTTGTACTCATCTTCTCTTGTGCAGGGACAGAGGTCGATCGTGGAGGGCCAGTGTACTCCTTGTAGAGTTCACTAAAGTCATCATCCGCATCTGCATCTGGTGAATTCGCCATCAAAAGAAGAGCAAATTCAGTCGAGCACCTGCATTTTATCACCAAAAACCCGTAACCACCACTAATCAATGTCCAGAAAAATGTCAACCGGCAAGTTAGGCGTACCAGAGTGAGAAAAAAATACCCATCTCCCATTTCAGACTAAGAACTCTTGAATTGGGAAAAGACAGTAGAATAAACAGCTAGTATTAGATAGGGAGGAAGGAAAATGTGTTATACTTGCGAGAAGTTCAAAAAAACTGTCTAATGATAATGAAGAGACATTCATAACCCTCGTCAGTTGTATTAGATGCACGTAAAACCTAACAGTACCATTGTCGGAGAGAAGGAAATAAACCAGAAGAAGAAAATCTCACTGGGTATCCCATCAGACAGTTACCCATATCCTAATTCTAACATTTAGGTTCAGATATAGGTTAATAACTAACTCGCAATAACTTGGGCAATGTTTTCATTTCCACTCGCAACTCACAATCCAACGCCACAACTCCCTTTGGCCGGAAGAAGGCGAGAGAGAATGTGGAACGCATCATCGCCGGAGTAAAACATTGAACACTTAAATTAGTAAATAACATCAGGACAAAGACGCAATGTCGCAGCATCAAATATCAAAGCATAAATTTAGAGTCAGCTACTACGAATAACGAACTTGAGATTGAAGCAAAACTGAAAACATGTAAAGAACAACGCGGGGACGAAGAGAAAGGTTTGTCGGAGAGAGATAAAGAGACCAATAGAGATCGGAAAGAAAAAACCAGGGCAACATAGAAGGGGAGGTGAAGAGAAGGGCTAATTAGAGAGAAATTGTTGCTGAGGGCAACAAATATTCCGGTAGACGTGAAGGAGGAGCGGAAATCGGAAGAGGGAAAGAAAAACAACGAAGAGAAAAGCGAAAGAAAGCAATATACCTGAAGACCGGAATGTACAAGACGAAATAGAGGAAGGGAAATGATAAATACCTCGTCGCCGGAGTGAAGAAGCTGCCGGAGGAGAGGGAGGGGGTCCGTGTTATATGGCTCGAACTACCGCGGAATAAAACCAGTGATTTCGATAGGGTTTGAACGGTTTGATGATATTGATTAAATTACCTATACGCCCCTGTGATTTGGTGTATTGACATTTGACTCCTCGTACGGGAAGTTTCTAGAAGGTTATAAGGAAAGTTCATCTACTACTAAACTCAGCCGCTGGGTGTAATTTTAAAATTACCTAATAATATGATTTTAATTACTCAAAACTAATTTAATATCTAATATTACACTTTCAATCTTGACCGTCAAAATTAATCTATAATTATTTTGAAACATGTTTGTTATTTACAAAAATTAAAAAAAATGTGTACCGGTGACTTGGAAATTAAAGGTCAAGATGGATAAGGGTATTTTCCAGATGATCTTATGCGGAAACCCGCACCCAAGTTTTCGTGGTCATCTCTCTGTCATCTCCCATCGTTTGTCTTCGTCTTCCACGTTCAATCGCCTCATCATTTTCAGGCTTCGACTGAATTTTTGTTGTTCGGTTCCAATTCTTCAAAACTGGAGGAGACGCACCGCCCCGCACCGTCATGGCCCTCCGACGACCACTGCCCCAATTTCAACCACCAGTTTGATCCTTATGTTCAATACCCCAACCACCAGTTTGGCCTCGTGAAATTGTATGTTGCACAGGTTCCCCGAACAGGAACCGAAGAAGCTGTAAGTTTTAATTTCCACGGTTTGCCAATTCATATAACTTTGTAGGCAAGTAGTTCTTTGGGAAGGAAGATTGATGATCTTATCTCTTGTCATTGATCATAACTGAAAAATATTAAAAATTTTGTTTCAGATTCGTCCTTTGTTTGAAGTCCATGGAGATATTGTCGAGATCAACTGGTCAACAGAAAGGTCTTTTGTTCGTTTTAAATTTAATTCCATTTAATCCTTCTGCCGTTTAACGGGTTGATTAGAGTATCTATATGCTCACTTCTGATTTTCATACCTTTGGCGTACAATTATGTGGAATTGTCATGTTTTGGTTTGTTTACAATACTTTTGCACGGAGTGTTAGCGAAAACTGAGTCTGGTGACGACCTTGCCTTTTGGAAATGAGGAAGCAGGACACTCTGGATAACACAATATATCCTGACAAGTACTTCGAGTTGAATCCAAAGTGAAGCTTCCCCTTGTCAATGCAAACTCTAATTTATTGGATCACTGTTATCTTATTCCTCCTTGATTTCTCAGAAACACTTATTAATTCTTGTTTATTTATTTATTTATGTTTAAGTTGACTTTATCACGCTTCTTGGATATCATCTTTAATCGAAGTTCTATGTCTGAAATGTCAGTTCTAAAAAACAGCTTCGGTATATATGAATAATCTTTTATTGTTAAGATCCAAATGGATTCTGGTTACTGCATCTGGCTTTATGCTGTCGTTCATAAAAATAACATTAAAGCAGATCTATGATTTCCTCTTCAGGTAGTTGCTTTGTGAATTACGCTACCTCGGTTGAAGCAGACAGGGCAATCAGTGCTTTGGACAATCAGTATACTTTTCCTGGAGTGAGTTATTGTTTATAGCCGATTGACGAACATATTATATGGAACACTTTTGATCTTATTTTGAAAGTACGTTTCCGATCAAAATAAATCAATAAATGACTAGTGAGTCACTTTTGCTGTTTCTTATAATATGTAGGTAACTCAATTGATGTCATAATAACTTTTCTTATTATTCTTTTTATAACAGGAACTGACACCTATGAATGTGAAATATGCTGATAGTGAAAGAGACCGCCTTGGTAAGTTTCTGGCATTTCTGACTTCCCGTTGCATCACTTCGACGTATTTCTTCTTTATCTGTGCTGTATTATTTGCGTCTTAGCAAGGCTATTCACTTTGCAAAGCAGTAGTTGAGCATTGTTGTCTACTTCGTTCTTGCATTCTATGTTTTGAGCATTGCATGACCAAGGTGCATATGATTCTGATTGCTTCCCATAAGAGGGAACCCCTTAATCAATTACCTCATCACTTGGCTCTTTTCAATATTTTTATTTTTATGTTTTATGTAGGGAACCCCTTAATAATTCAATTATCTCATCACCAACTCTCCTGAACCTTGTATGCTTCCCCTCCCCCGAGTCCGCTACCTCTCAACTTGAATGTTCATTTCTTTAAGGGTGGTGAACCAAAATGAGTAGTTCTATCAATGTCTTGATGCTATGCTCTAGCCTGCTGCATCATCTGTTTCCCCGTATGAAAGTGACAAACCCTCTAGATGGATATCTCTTGCACTGCTGCGACGTGAGCTAACAATAATTAGTTTTTTATATCATGATGTTAGGCGTTTATGTTTCATAAATGTGTCGAACAAACATTTTGACCATACATACGTTTGCATGATATACAGATATAATATAGGTCATTTGGCGTGATAACTACTGTTTTATGTTTTTTGGTCTTGTTGGCTGTGTCAATATTCAACCGTTAAACATCCCTCTCTCTCTCTCTCTCAACAGAGGCAACAACATTTCAGGTAGTCCGAGATTTGGTCATCCTCCTCAACCGTTTAGGTATATCGTGTACTCAGTTCCTTTTGTCTAATTTGATAACATAAATTGTTTTCTTATTGGTTTAACCTTTTCTAGACCTGAGCCTCCTCTTGGTTCTCCTGCTGGAGGATGTTTTCCTAATAATTCATTTCCTGGACAACAAAATACTACAATCTTAGGATCACCAAGGAATGCTTCCCAAGAGGCATCCCATGCCCCTTTGGCTCCCAATGCTGTACAGAGACCACCCCCCAAATATAAGAACCCTCATCATCTTTGGTCAAATTTCATCTCAACCAATGCAAGCAACACAGCAAGCTTGTCAGCCTCCAATGCAGACTGATTTTTCTAAGATGCAGAATCAGGAACATTGTCAACAGCTCTGGCAAGATTCACATCAGCAGCAGAAGTTACAGGTTCATGAGAATACAGTACGAAGGTGATCTGAATTATAAAATCCTTGTAGTTACATTAAGTAAAAGATTATGCCATGATTGACATCCTAAAAGGTTGAAACTTGACTGTGCGGATAATTACTGAAGAGGTCATTAATGTCATATTGTCATGGTAACCTGTGTGTGTGTTCTCATTTATGTCCTTGCACAGCCTCCTAGTGCACGTGGCGTTCAAACCTCTAGTGGTACTCCCAAATCACCTCGGAGGCGTCCAAGCTCTCGGGTAGAAGTTCCTTTGGAGTGTGATTGGAGTGAACACAGCTGCCCAGACGGTTTCAAATACTATTATAACTGTATCACCTATGAAAGTTTGGCAAGCTTTATGTCTTCATCCATCCGCCTTTCCACGGTTGTTTCCTATTTTGTGGTGCAATTTATGATAGATACGTCTGAAAATTGGTCCTTAGTGGGAGAAACCAGAGGAGTTAGCCTTGTTTGAGCAACAATTGAGGCAGGAAAAGCTTAAAAAATCGAACCATCAGCTTCATTCTTCATTAGCAGGCCTCTCATCAACCGAAGTGCTGCCTCAGCCAAATCTCTTGAGTCAAAAACTTGAAGTCCAATCTTCCTCAGCTGTACGAGTTAGTATTCATTCATACATATACATTTACATACATACATTGGCCCTTGCATTCACTATAGCTGTTCCAGCTATATCTTGTCATGTCCAAAATCACTCTGAAATAGGATATTAATCATTCAAAATCAGTTTTGATGGTATGAAAATCGTGTTTAAAAGTTTAAAATCAAGCATCAAATTGACTGGAATGATTAAAAACATGATTCGAAGTGATATTTAATCATTTGAAAATCACTCTCAAACGAGAATGCAATTTCTGTTCTCTCTAATTCTTTAATATGCTCAATTCTGCAGGAGTTGGGTTGTATGCGACTTCAATCCAAAGCAAGTCCTGTTGTTATTCCAGCCTGTGTTTAACAATGTTGTCTAAGTTATTAGGAAGGTTATTTAAGAGAGTTCATCACGTTGGCAACTAACATTGATCCTTTAATGTCTAGCCATTACAATGTGAATTGGGATGGTAACGAAGACTACATGTTAGCTGCTCGACTCGCAACTTAGACGTTTGGCTTGCTCATGTAAAGCTGGTGTTCCATGTCGTCTATCAACTATCTATCCTGCAAACTCTTGGTGTAGTATATGGACCACAAAGGAATGTTTTATCCCTCCCTCCAACCGATGTAGAATCTCACATGTACGAGATTAAAGGACATTGTAAATTTAGTGTACTTGAGATATACGTCGAACTTCTGTTGATATAGTTGAGAGTATTCATTTGTAATCCGTTAAGCTCTATATTTCAGGTCAACTTGATCGGTATATATCTTTTTATTAAGACGTTTTCAAATTGGTTAATCATAGTTTAGTGGTCTGCAGGTGCCTACAACAGTAGACAGACAATTGGGTACGGAGGTTGGTTCCCATCAACTGTTATGGAGTAATTTGTAATAAGTATTTAATTTTTTTTCTTTTTTTTTTTGTAAAAATATTTTAAAGTCGTTTAATTATGGAATGCATATATGTAGTACATTCATTTAATGTATATAATATAATTTCTACAAAAAAAATGTAGAATAGTGAATTTATTACCACGATTGATTGAGATTTAATTCTTGGTTGCTTCAATTTCTGTTGTAAAAAAATTTTTAAAAAAAAAAGATGAAAGGTTAGGATTAAGTTTTGAAGTTTGTTTGGGCCCCCTCCATCTCAGGCTAAATTTATGGAGTTTTGATGGGCAGTAAAAGTACAGCAGAGACTGTGAAAAGAATATTTACCCTTTTTGCATGGCATGGAAATGTACCAAATCCCAAAGTTTTCACTATCGAACATCATTATGTTTGGTGCAATATGTAACAGGTTAAAGTGGACAACGCTGACATCAAGCGGTGTATCACAAGGAGTAGCGGCAAAAAGTGAAATGTTATCTAAGGCAGCTTCAAGCTTCCATCTTCAATAAAGCATGACAACAAAAGTTAAAACTTTACCTCCATTTTTGTGATGAAACGCAATAATATTCTCTGCTTTGCTAATGAGAGACTTAGTTGGACACCAACAAAAATTGAACCTCAAAATGTTTTTGTTGTTCTAACATCTTTTCTATGAACAACACAACTCACTACTTTCCTTACCTAAAATTCAAGCTAAACACCACTTTTTGAACTTCAACTAATATTATTATATATTGAATATTCACTCCTGTTTGAGCATGTGGGCAGGAATCACATCTTGAAGCAGCCCGTGATCTACCAGAAATGTAGCATTTGGGTTGCACAACCGTTTCTGCTGCAGCATTCCGGCCGCCGCCTTCCTTGCTCCTATGAGGTTGTTTATGTTGTAATTCACTTCTAAATGCTGTGAATTCAAGAACGCCGGGTTTTGCGTGTACTCATCACACATCGCTCCAATAATGTCCCCATCTGTTTGGAATTTTAAAATAAAAATAAAAATTAATTAATTAATTCTTCAAAAATTTTAAAAAAAAGTCCCTTTCCATTTGGTCATGTAATGTTTAGTTCTCCTATGAGGTGATCTCACCATCCACCTCTTTTAGGGTCTACCATGGGATCTTACAATCCACCCTTTCAGAACATAATATGGGATCTCATAATCCACTCCCTTCAGGGCCCAGCATTCTCGCTGATACTTGTTCCCTTCAATCCACCTCCTTTTGAAACCTAAAACCCTTCTCCGTGGGACCTCCTTCCCAATCTACCCATTCAGGGTTCAGGGTCCTTGCAGGCACACTACATCGTGTCCACCCCCTTAAGGGCTCAGCCTTCTCGCTGACACATTGCCCTGTATTTAGCTTGATACCATTTGTAACGACCCAAGTCTATCACTAACATATATTATATCCTCTTTGCGGTTTCCCTTTTGGACTTCCCCTCAAATTTTAAAAACCCTTATTCTACTGGATTTGAAATAATTGAAAATTGGAAGGATTGAAACCAACCATGATTGTTGTTGGTAGGTGGAAGGCAAGGCATGGGTGGAAGATGGATGCAGGGTGGAGTGGATAGCGGGGGTGGAAGAAGGATTGGGGTTGGGTGAGTGTGTTGGCCTTCGTAGGTGGTGACCAGGATGGTTGGATCATTGGAACATCGCTCCACTCTCTTCTTCACATTGCATGTTGGAGTGGTACACCGATAATAGCTCCTAACAACAACATAAATTTATGGATAATTATTCAACAAATAAATAAACAAATATAAATCTATATACATACATACCTGGGAAAAGGGCTGTTCTTGACAGCTTTTTGGCCGTACTTCCTCCATCGATACCCATCTTCTAGATGATCCACTTCACTCTTCGTCATGAATGCAAATCTTCCCTCCTTCTCTCTCTTCTCCTTCCTCTTCTTCACCTTCTTCTTCAATCTTCCCCAACACCAACCAAATTATTAGGATCGCACCACAACGCACAACACAAACAAATAAAACTAAATTGAATACAGAGAATAAAGAAAGTACATTTTCTATAAAATTGAATAAGCTAAAAAAATAGTGAAAAGAGAGAAAAAAAAAAACGAACTTTTTAGTGGGATTTTGTTGTTGTTGTTGTGGGTTGTCGTGGGCGGCGGTGGGGTTGTCGTTAACGGCGTCGGTAGAGGCGGAAGAGACGGAGGAGGAACAATTGGGGGTGGCCGGAGGATTCAAAACCTGGGAAGAATTGCCCTTGAATTCATGATTATTAAGACCAAGCATCTCCAGGAAGCCAACAGAACACGTTTCACCATCTGGGAAATCGAAGAATCCGTTTAATCTCATCTTATCTGAAAATGGGAAAATCCCACCGCCGCCGCCGCCGCCGCTTGTGCTAGTGTCCTCCGACTTGATAATCTCTTCCTTCTTCTTCTTCTTCACCTCCTCCATAGCCGAACGCTGCAACCCTTTGTCCAAGTTTTGTTTTTTTTTTTGTTTTTTTTTGTTGGATTTTCACTTCTCTCTCTCTAGAAACTTGCAGTTGAAGAGAGAGAAAAAATAGAGTTGAGTTCAAAAGTTTGTAGAATGAAGAGAGAGAATCTCAAAAGGAATTTGTAGGTCATCGGTTCGTACGGACACGACACGAATTTCCTTCCATAATATTTCGTTAAAAAAAATTAAAATTTTAATTTTAATTATTTTTTAACTAATTATATGGCCTAAGAAAATTACACATCTGTAACATTAATTCAATAAAACGAACCTTTTTTTTGTAAAAAGTATTTATTTATATAATAAATAGTAAATTACCTGACCGGGAACCGGCTGATTTGTGAAGTGTGAATACGTTGTTATCATACTCTTTACACGTGCGGACACTACGGCTAAAAGTAGACCTCGCACGTGTATTCCGATCCATAAGAATAAAAATGGCTCTTTTTGGAAATTGCTGGGGGACAAATTTCTTCCTCTCTCTCTCTCTCTATCCTTTTTCACTTTTGCTTTATGATTTTTTTCTTTTATTTTTTATTTAATTAATTTCTTTTACAAACCCATTTTTCTTTGCATTCAAATTGTGTTCACACTTCATTTTCCCTTCTTTTCACACAAATATTTAATATTTTTTTCCTTTAAAGTATTTCATTTTAAATTAATAAATTAATATTAACTATTTTAATATAAAATAAACTATTTTCTTTACATACAAGTTCGCCATTACAAAATAAATTTTAAATTCTTATAAATAATATTTTTTGTTATATTTTTTCCATTTATTCATTATAAAAAAAAAAACGGTACCAAATCTATGGACGATAACAACGAAAATTTAAAACCCTAATTACAACAAGATTATCGTATTTATCTAAAACTATGATTCATGTAACCCGAAAGGCATTTGGTATTTATAGCTTAGCATGATCCATGTCACCCAGTTAAGGTAATGTAATATATTCTTTACATTATAAATATTATCACATCTATATAATATATATGATCAATTTAATTATTATAATTCATAAGCTTTTTTTTATTTGATACATGAGTACATGAAATAATCAAAATAAAAAAAAATAATAATTAATAGTTACTACATATACCAACAATGTATATTCAATTCTACGAACTCCAAAGTTAACTGTCTTTTATTCTTAATTTATTTAACTTTTTTTTTTTAATTTATTGACATATTATAATAAAATTAAAAAAATATTAAATATAAAAATTATATTTCTCTCTCTCACTCACTGCTGCGTCATCTTCTTCATCTAAAATTTGGTCTCCTCTTTTCCTCGTAATTTCCTTCTTCCCCATACCTTTTGGTCGGTTATTTATTTATTTATTTATTTATTTTTATTATTTTTATTATTTATTTATTCCTTTTTTTGGGATAATTTTAAATGTGAACAAAAGCAAAAGTTGTGTCCTGTTTGCATTTGAGGTAATGCCTTGTTTTGGTTAAATATTATAATTATAACCTTTTTTTATTTATTTTATGCCGTTTTGCATCCACGTCCCTCTTCTTTTTCAATATTAAATCCCATGCTCTCTTTTACTCTTATAATTTCTACTTTCAACCCTCACAACTTTTGTTTTTCTGATTATTGCACCTACAAAATCAAAACAATTCTGATATTTAAATTTTTTAAAAAAATAATAATAATATTTTTTAAAGAAAAAGATATTGTTTTAATTGAAATAGTAAATAATAATAAAATTAAATTGGAAGATTTGTCATAATTAGCATTTAATTCCGCTCGTGGAATCAAACACCATGTCTAACAACCACACGATCATACGGTGGACCAGTCTCCATCAGATCCGCACATCCACGCTTCACAATTAACAAAAACGCCGTAGATGGCAACACGTGGAGCTAGTGGGTCCCGTAACTTCATCACGTCCGTTGGATTTCTCACGAAATCAGTGGCCATCACGAGCCCACGTTCTTGTCAGATCTCGTATTGGACGGCACGTTTTAAGGGAAAACAATCATTTCATTTGCTGAATTTGTGTGAGCCGCCACACCGAATTATTTCTTTATTTTTTACTTTATTATTATTTTTTATTAAAAAAAAAATATTTTACGTAAAAAGTTTAAATTTAAAATAAAAAATAATAATTCGAAGATAAATATTAAACATCTGTATAAAATAAATAAAAAAAAAACATGAAAAGCCACTTTCAATCTTCTAGTAATCATATCATAATCTTTTTATCATTATATTATATTTCAATAATTCAAATTTGCAAGGTTCACACGCATTCCAATAAAGTGTGTGACAAAATTAATTAATTCACTAAATTTAATTATATGCATATTATTTCATAAGTTATATTGAAAAATAAATAAATAAAAACTCATTTAAAATATCGTGTACAATGGCCACGTGGCTTCGTTTGGCGCCTCAGAAATTTAAACAAAATAATAATAATAATAATAATAATATGATTAAATAAATATTTGATGTTGGTATAAGGCCAAAATGCATAGAAAATGAAATTATATATATGGGAAAAGATTAGATTAGGCAAGCTGTTAGGGAAATATTAAATAATTAAGGTTGTCTTATGTGACACGTCCTCTAGGGATATTGTGACCATATAATAAACGTTATTAATAATAAAAATGAAGATTTCATAATCTTTGAAACATTATAATATGAATCAAATCACGTTAGTGGAAAACTATTTTATTGGGATTTAGGATTAAATTGATTAGGAGATGGCGGTACGTGTTATTATTATTATTATTATTATTATTATTATTATTATTATTATTATTATATAATTTAAAAAAATATCTTATTAATTATTTAAGATTATGCAATTATAAATATGCCACTGTTTGACTGACATTGCTTCCGCGATACGTTTGGGAATTTTATTTACTTTTTAATTCTAAAAAAGACAAAAAAAAAAAAAAAAAAAAAAAAAAAAACTTTTTTTTAAATTATTTTATTTCATCCTTTCCTGTAATTTTCCCCCAAACAAACAACATCATTTTGTTTCATTTTGGTAATGTTATTGATTAAAAAATATATATATATATTTTAAAAATGTAATAATTAAATCAAATAGCCTCCAAATTGTGGAAGATAATTTTAAATTTGAAAGGTATGTTTTGAAATAAAAAATTTCAAATTTTAAATTTTAGGAGCATATCGAACGTCGATGCACTTATGCATGTCTGCCACCATGAAATATTTGAACGTAAGTGAGTTTAGAAGTCCGCAAATGGGTGATTTGTTTAAGGTATTAATCCCCGTAACCAAACAGAAAGAGATGGGGAAAAAGGGGAAATGAAATGATGTCCCAAATCTTTGAAGGATTGATTATAGATATAGATTAGATATATATGTTGGTTAAAAACCCACCATTATTGTCGGCTCATAGGCTATGAATTTGCCATATGCTTTCATTATTTATATATATATACTTTAATACAAACCATATTTTAATTTTAAAGAAAAGAAAAAGAAAATTGTCCCGTATCTATTAGGGTGAGAAAATGAGGACTTAAATTTCATGGTAAAATGGTCCATTTACTTACTAAGTTATAACAATTGATCATTCTCATCTTATTGTAGCGTCTTGGAGTCGATTGGATAGTACATTTTCTGTCGGCTCTAGGTCGATTTCTCGACTTATTTGGCTTGAGTCTAATATGTTTAAACTCTTTTCTACTAATTTCAACTCTTCAAAAGCATTTAACGTTAGTATGATTACCTTTTTAGCTAGTTAAAATTATTTGTGATCATGTTTAAATTATTTTATGCATAATTAGGTGAACCAATTTTCATAGTAGAAATCTAGTTTATGACTATGAGACTCTTAGGTAGAATTCAAGGGATTGTAGTAGTTTTGGTCTAGGCTAATCAAGTAAGTGGCTCTACTATCAGTTTTGTTGGAGAAATTATTTTATGTACGATGACACTTGTCCAAGAGTCCTTGCACATGTCATGTGTGATATCCAACCAAGTAAGTGGCTCTACTACCGGTTTGGTTGGAAGAATTGTTTTATGTATAATGGCACGTGCTCAGTGCCTCTACACGTGTTATATGTGTGATATTCAACCAAGTAAGTGACTCTACTATCAGTTTGGCTAGAAGAATTGCTTTATGTATGATGACACGTGTCTAATGGCCCTGCACGTGTCATATGGGTGATATGCTTGGATATGTGATGTTATGTTATGCTATGCTATGCTATATGATATGCAAAATAATATTATGGTATAAACAAAATAATATTATGGTATAAGGGTTGTCTTGCATTATTTATTACACCATGATGGAAAGTATGGGGAGCTCATGCATAATTGTATGCTCACGTGCATCGAAATACTTTCTCATTATGATGAGTACGGACACGTACAACTATAATACTGAAATGACCATCATGTTTACCATGATGCTATGACGATCGCTATTCCCGCTGGGCGTTCGGCAACAGCCCATCATCGATTGCTAGCCTGACCAACAGGCCTAGAGGATGTGTGAACCCGCCTGGTGGGTCCACGCTTGCACATGTGGGTCGTGTGTAGAGAAGTACTACACACTCAACTTTAGCTCGAACTGGAAAGCCGCCTAAGAGAATGAAATAATGTTTTAAATGATAGGTCTCTCATGTTGCATATGTTTGCATTTCACGACCCTAATAGTGGGATCACTTATTGAGTATTTCTTAAAATACTGAAGTCATGTGCTACTCTTACATTTCAAGTGCAAAACACGTGGAGACCATGTAACCATAAAACAACGTTAGATTAGAGCAATGTTTTATTTTCTAGTTTTTGAATATATTGTTTATTCTCAGATTTAAGGATTTTATCTTTTAAGTCCATTTTTTAATTGTGTTTTTTTTTTACAGATGTGGTTTCAAATGCTAATATACATTTTCTAAATAGACAAATTTCAAAACTAATATTATAATATCCGCTTACAAACACGATCAGTTAAACCAGAGGCAATAGCAAGACAACACATTTTAAAACTCTACAATTAATGTGAGTAATGTGAGGTAAGGATAGTTAACCATGGTTAGGTTAAGGGGTGGGTATGAAGGTTTGTTTAGGTGACCAGTAACCAAATAAGGTGTTGGATTATGGTGGATGGTCAAAAGTTGCGGCCCACTAAAGGCCCATTATCATTGGGCCACTAGTGGATTGATGAATCAGTCATCAGCCCTATTTTAATACTACAAGAACATATGTTAATGGTATCAAATTTATGAACCTGCTTAACTTATAAAAATTGTACAATTATTATTTATTATACATTAATTTTAAAAAATGAATTGGGTTTATAATATAAAATATACTATATTATTTTTAAAATAAATATCAGAAATGTAAATATATAGATTTTTTAGAATTTAAATTCTTTGGATCAAACCCAGATTTCTTACCAAACAATGTTCTAAACAATATAATGCCCCAGTCGAAAAATTTTAAAAACAATTTGAAGAACTGGATTTTATATTTAGGTTTATATCTATAATTGAATACAAAATCTATGATTACTAAGACCGAAAATTGGAGGAAAGAAATGATTAAACCATAGAACTGGAGATTTGGAGGGGTGCGCCAGGCCCAAGCTGTAGTGCAACGCTTGGGCGACGCTTGAAGGCCCCAGTAGCAAGCTACTGTAGTGGGCCCTCCCCCTTAAAAAATTAATTTAATATCATGTGGGCCGATGGCCCACGTATCAGATATTAAACTGATAAGAACAGATACTACACTTGATCTTAGCCAAAAGGCCGAGAAAGGTATGATTTGTGAAGCCATCCAAACGCGTTTATATACTCGAGAGTCTTGCTCCCAACTTCCAATCTAACGATGTGGGACAAACTGGTTTCAAGTTGCCTTGCGTTTCCACCAATTTCTTTCTCACTTTATATTATGGTAACCACTTCTGTGTATTATAAATTATGATTGATTCTGTCATTTACAAATATTTTGTTTCTGATTTTTAGTTCCAAAAATTATAATTCTAAAGTGTGGTAAATTATATTCGGATAAGTTTAGCTTTTGATTTCAACTTCCCGTCTTTTGTTCCGTTCTCAAGTTCTTGAACCTATGAACTATGAAGTCTCATTACAACCAATTTATTAATATTTCCCCGAGCCAATTTTTATTAACCTAATGACACTGAATCCTTGTTTCCGCTCGGGCTACTGAATCCGCTACTTGAATTTTTGGTATCAATATTTAAGAATTGTTTGTCCCTACTTGCTGCATCAAAAACTAAATCACAAGTTTCTGATTAAAAAAACGTGCAACTCCAAACCCTTCAAAGTCGAACTTCCTCTTAGACATTATGATCGTTTAGTCGATGATTCTAACATCTAATCACTCTACAAACCTTCAATCTAAGATTTGAAAATAATTAAGTTGAAGCTAAGGTTTTAGCAATTGGAACGGCGACTCGACAGAGTGGAAGATAATTTAATCTTCCCGCTGCTTCGATAGTCCGAAGAGAACCGACGGCGAGAGAAGTCAGATCTTGGGTGAACTTGTGATTTTGGGTCGGACAAGTTGACCTAGAATTGGATCCCGAAATCCCCCGAATCATATTCATATTTTTAATTCAGTTGGAAAATATTATAATTATCAATTATCGCTAAATATATACATTTTAGTGCTTGATGTTGGAGTGCTTTTTCCATTTAATTTCTCTTCATTAAAGATTTTAAACTAATCCCTTATGTTTTTTTTTTCTTTTCAACGGTTTTTAAAAATATTTTATAAGATTTATTGGCTAAATATATATATATTTTTATTAATACGGAATATATATTTATAAATACCTAAATATGCACTTATTATGTCCCTAAAAATAAAATATAAATACAAACAATTTTTTTGATCTTTTTCTCGCTCTCTATCAACAATACGAATCGGAGTTTGAAGAAAGGAAATGAGAATGAGTCCTTCGGAGGCCGCTCAAGACAAAACAGATATTCGTCTATGGGACCCCTAGTACCAAGAAAACCCTCCTTCAAATGTTACAAAAGGTGTTAAATATTTATTTCGTAAGCTTGCACCGGAATGACTTTACCGGAGCAAATGACTATTTTGACCTTTGGGTCTTTGATGAATTTCATGAGCCCAATAAGTCCTCACGTATTTTATTTAAAAATTATTTTAAATAAAAATTTATTGAATGTTAAACAAAATCATTAATGTCACATGATCGAGGCAGCTCCTCTGAGCTTATGTTAATCAATAGTGTCTTATGATCTATGTGAGATCCCACATCAGTTAGGGAGGAGAACGAAACATCCTTTAGAAGAGTGTGAGAAACTCTCCATAGTATACGCGTTTTAAAAACTTTGAAGGGAAGCCCAAAGAAGACAATATCTACTAGTAGTGGACTTTGGTCGTTACAACCTAACTTAATGATTGGTTTCACATCGTTTAGCTCATGTGATTTCATCTTCATTTATTGGTGTCACATAGTCCAACTCCTCTAAGCTCCATCTAATGCTTGGGTACGCCAGAGTTTAGGTAGTTTAGTTATGTTCTTTACTATTTCTTTTATATATATCAACTCTATGACACATATGACCCATGTCACTTTAGACAACTTATTACTACCACCAACTATTTCAACATTGTGCGAACCCTGTCTCTTAGATCTTGTACATAATCAATGAATAGTTGGAGACCCTCTAAACAATCTCTACCTATCAGTCTGATGGTAATGAAATCACATATTATATTCAACCATAGCTCTACTGTCGCACATATCACATGCTTCTAGTAATAATGCCCACGAACACAAATCACAGCTAGATAACATAAATTACACAACGAAACATACAACAATACGCCATAGTCATACTCATCATATAACATATAACTTATTCAAATAGTTACCATGATCACCGAATTAGTTAATATGTTTAATACATCTAATTCAATCACATATCATTCATAAATTCAATAACAATTTCCATTCGCCACACTAAGATTAGATGTTGACTACAATTTGTGAGCTTTGAAAAAATTGTTCGAATTAATTTGATGCATTATCAAACTTAATTTCCATAGTCCTACAATATTTTATTATCGAGCTATAGTCCCAAATTTAACCTATAGTTTATTATGGAGCAAACGTTATAGGTGTTAAATTTGAAATTAGAAATTGTGGGGAGAATAATTAAATGAAGTGAATATTTAGGAAGTAAAATAAATCATAAGGGAAGAACAAAATTGTTATTATTATTATTATTATTATTATTTAAAGGAAAAATGTGGAAGTGAAAATGATGGTCAAATGTCAATGATGACCGAATTTCGAAACCTAACAAACCAACCGTTAATAAAGGCGGCTTCTATTCTTTGACTAATCTACCCCTCCTTAAAAAAAAATATATATATATATATCGGCTTAAATTTAGGATGAATTTTAGAGAGGTAAAAAAACAAAAACTTCTTACTCGCTCTTTTCTTTTTTTTTTTTTAATTTAATTTTTTTAAGGATAAATTAATAAAAATAACTTTTTTTAACTTCCGTATCTCGTCTTAAAAAAAATGCTCTTCAATATTTAAAAGTCTAAAAAAACATCATAAATTTGAAAAAAAAATATATTTGTTTTTCAATTATCTTTTATAGAAAGGGATAATATTTTATTTAAAAAATACCTTTTAATTGTCAAAATGGTTTAATATATATATATATATATAACTTTTAAAACATACTCTTAAATTTTTAAAAATTTAAATAATATAACTTTAAAAATATATTTAAACTTTTTTTTAAAACTTCAAAAATATCTTTTAAACTTTTTTTTTTAAAATTTAAAATATATTTATAACATTAAAACATTTGTAAATAATCTATAACGTATCAATAGACGATTTTCTACAATAATATTTAAATTTTTTTTTATAACGGTAAAAGAGGTTAATGTTACTTTTTAAATTTTATGAGTAATTTTTAAACATACTACTAACTATAAAATTATTTTTGAATTATTTAAAAAAAATAGAAAAGATATATATATATATATATATAAAAGTTATATGTGTGTGTGTTTTTTTTTTTTTTTTGTTAATTTAAATTTTTTTATATATAAATAATTTACTGCAGTTGGTCGTATAATCAAAATAATTTAAAATTCTTTTTTTATTATAAAAATAAAAATCAAAGGTGCGCAATTACCCAACCAATAAAAACGTTGCAATTAATGCTTATTGTTATAACTTCTTTAGTGGCAGTTAAAAATGCACTAATTACCACGAACTACAGTAATAAAATAGATTTAAAATTTTTGAATTTATAAAAGACGATAAACCTATGAGGTAGGTGGTTAAATATTGAGGGAAGACGGAATAAATATAAATGTGAAAAGTTGAGTAATTAAAAAAAGAAAAGTACTTTTTAAATTATAATTTTCTCCCAAGTAAAATGGAAATGGGAAGATTAATCAGATAAGGACAAGAACAGTAGAAATCCCAGTGACGCAAACATCCTTTTTTACCGTTAATTTGTCCTTTTCCGTTATCTGCGCACGTTAGTATTTTGATGCAAATGGCAGCCCATCAAACCCCCCCCCATCTTTCTCTCTCTTCTTTCTCTATCTACTTCTCTGC
This sequence comes from Cucurbita pepo subsp. pepo, assembly GCF_057944985.1. Classification (NCBI taxonomy): domain Eukaryota; kingdom Viridiplantae; phylum Streptophyta; class Magnoliopsida; order Cucurbitales; family Cucurbitaceae; genus Cucurbita; species Cucurbita pepo. Next base: position 4,917,115 of record NC_141800.1, on the reverse strand, counting down.
TTTCTCACGCATCGTCCAAAAGAAAAACCCAAATCATCGAACAAATCAAACCTCTCAATTCTTTTTCTCTGCAAAAACCCCTAAAAAATCCAAAAACAAAGAGAGAGAGCACAAGCTTCCCCCCAAAAAGCTTCTCCCTGAGTGTTCTTCAGTCTCAGTCACTTTGTCAGGGCAGAAGAAGAAGAAGAAGAAGAAGAAGAAGAAGTGGAAGAAGAAGTTCCCATAAATCCCTTATCGTCTTTCCAGTTTCACTCTGTGATTCCTTCATCAGTTCATTCACTAGTAGCTTCTGCTTTTTTGTGTTTCATTTCGATTCCCTTTTTCGGTGATGTTACTACCCTGCTTTGGTCATTGTTCTTTGTTGGAAAGAGCCATTTGCAGTTCGCTTTTGTATCGTCTTTGTTCTTGCTTCCCGCCCACGCTCATTTCAGGAATGGTTTCTTCGGCGTTTTGATCCAAATCTAACAGATCTGACGTGTCGGTGATGTCGGTGCTTGCGGCTTCCATCACCGCGGGTATGTTTCTTTTAGCCTTTTCTCTGCGTGTTTTATCTCGGTTTGATGGTGTTTCAGTGCTCTTTCCTTGTGACATTTGATTGTTGTCAATGTGAAGATTGGAATTCGGTAGAGGTAAAGAGGAGATTGGGATTTTGAAGCTTATGTGATTTGTTAAGCTATGGAAAAACGTCGGTGGGATTAGGACGAAAAATGACTCTAGAAGGAATTTAAGGAAATTGGTGATGTGCAATTGATTCAACTCTACTTCAGTTTCCATGCTTGATTCATGATCTGGCTGGCTTTCACATTTGCTTGAACTAACGTTGTGATACCAAGCTTGCCGACACCTTCTTTGCTTAACTTTGATTGGTGCTTTCGACTTTGGATATCCATTTCTATAACTTGGCGAACTCTTGTAATCGTTTATCTTATCCCATTCAAGTGGTAAATATTGATTGAGTGTTCTATAGAAATATTTTGGTATAGATGTGTGGATTATGGTGCTGAAACTTCTCCTGGAATTTAGGAGTGAATAATTTCATAGAAAAGGGCAAATCTATACATTTTCAACTATATATATTATTTCCATTATGTTGATAATTTTGGAAAAAGTTAAGAGTTACAACCTCAAAATCCTAACCCTTTTATATAAATTTTGAAATCTTTTCCCTGAATCTGCCCCTACTGGTAAATCTGTGAGCTATTTGAAACACGCCTTTGTGGGATCGAAGAGAATTTTAGCATGCCCGGTACTATCTTTAGTAACCTTTCCAAGCCTCTTTAGGAGGCTAAGGTAGCATACATAGATGGAAACACACAACTATTTACGTCGATACATATTTTCAGTATACGAAATCTTGATTTGGAGGCTATAATGCAGGTATATTGGAACAGGTCTCTTGCCGGTTGGCAAAGCAGTTCATTTTACTGTGGTTTGTTATTTCCATAACCAATGCCGATGTCCCCGCTATACTACCAGGACCTTCGGTTGCACCCGCTACCCGTGCTATGCCTCTACCTGCAAAATTGCCTCTTCACCAACCCCACCACCGAAAATATATGTCACCACAGAGCGCGCCAATAGCTGGACTAGCACCAGCGTCTCCTCCTTATTATGGGCCTCTTATCACTTCTGGTCACCCACCCACAAGTTCAAGTTTTTCAAAACCACTGATGAAGAGTGGATCAGCTCCTCCTGGTGGTAGCCTTGAAAACATTGCTCCCATACAGTCCAGTGCTGGCGCTATTCCCTCTGGCTTACCTCAGCCACCACTTTCCCCTAATGCAGCAGGTAAGTCGTATACTGGATTTTATTTCTTCCTTGCTTTCTGATATTTTCTTTGTTGCAATTGTCTTTGAATTAAAAATGAGCTACTTTGATTAATTTTATTTGTTGATGATTACACTTATTTGAGGCATGCTCCTGGTTTTATTCATCATTTAGCAGACTGTTGCAAACCTGACATGGTGCAGAAGCGAGGAAGCGGTGATGACTGCCATTGTGTCTATCCCCTAAAAATTGATCTCCTCCTCTTGAATGTATCACAGAATCCTAATTGGAAACTTTTTCTTGAAGAGTTAGCTTCGGAACTTCGTTTACAAGTCTCTCAGATTGAGCTGATAAACTTTTATGTACTTAGTTTATCGAGGTTAAATATCTCAATGGACATTACTCCCCACTCTGGGATCAGCTTTTCTGCAGTTGATGTGACTGCAATAAACTCTTCACTTATAATGCACAAGGTTCGTCTAGACCCGACACAGGTTGGTGATTACAGTCTTCTCAATATTACCTGGTTTAAGCCTCCGCCTCCTTCTGAAGGTACATCCAATATGTCGATCAATTATTTAACCGTGCATGCTGCTAATGGCAATATTACCGTAGCGCTCTAGCTTTTATAGAACATTTTGTTTTTGGTAATTTGCAACTTATATAGAATTTGGTTTGCAGTGAACTATATTGTTGATGGAGAATTAGAACTGTGCACTCTGTTCTTTGGGAGACTACCTAGATGTGTATGTTTCATGTTTGATAGTATGTATCTTTAAATGCACGCCAGAGGAAACCGATATTTTTTACTTAATCTCTTGAACCCGAATGATTATGCTGTTCAAAATGAAAATTCATCAACAGCTCTTAATTCAAATCCAGGCTATAAAAAAACAGCTCTCATTGTCATTGTAGTACAGAAAGGCTATAAATTAGTAATGTATGAATACTTATTAAAAAAAAAAGTAATGTATGAATAATTGAGGAATTAGGGTACACTCTGCTTGCAGCTGTTGCTTTTGAGGACATTAATCTTTTTGCTGTTTCATTCTATTGAGCCCTTAGGCTGTAGCTAATGTGAGTATTTACAATCACTTTCAAGTTGTTGTGTTATTATATTTTCATTTGTTCTACAGCTCCTCTAGCTTCTGCATCACCAGTAGAAGCTCCAGCATATCATTTTCCAGCTTCAACATCACTCAGTTCTCCTAGTAAAGGACACCATTCTAATCTGACACTTCTTGGTATTGGCGCTGGTTTTCTGTTCCTTGCCATTCTATTTGTGTTGATAATTTGTTTATGCAAATCTCATCGTGGGAAAACTGCTGAAGCACCTCCATTAGTACCAGGTACATGTGTAAAATTTTAAACGACTTTGTCCTTAATTTCTTTCCTCTGTATAGTTTATACCTAGCTTTTGAAGAATATCTCCGTCGCCACCTCGAACCCACAGACACTTAAAGCTACTTCATTTTGTGATGAAGTATGGAACATAGTACAAGGCCCATATTATCCACTAGATTTTATGGCAATAAGGTTAATAGGAATTGCCAAATAGGAGGTAAGATTTAAGATCTTATGAAGCACTGATCGTACAACGTGAGCGTAAATGAGTTAAGTTGTGGTTTTCACAACATCATGTAAGAATTTTGCTTCTCAATCCTCATAAAACTAATAAATGGTTCTGAATTCTATTCAGTGCGACATCGTTGTTATCATCGTTTCTACAATTTCTATAAACTTCTTGATGTCATTTCTTTTTACTTCTATGTCAACTGTATATTCATCCATTCTTCCTACATCTCAGAAAAATCAAGGGTCGAGGACAAAGCGCCTGGGGTAGGATCTTTCTCTCATCCATCTAGTATGAGATTTCTAACTTATGAAGAGCTTAAAGAAGCAACTCATAACTTTGAAGCAGCAAGCATACTGGGGGAGGGTGGTTTTGGCAGGGTTTATAAGGGTGTCTTAAGTGATGGCACAGCCGTTGCAATCAAGAGGCTTTCAAGTGGTGGGCAACAAGGCGACAAGGAGTTTTTGGTTGAGGTTGAGATGCTTAGCCGGTTGCATCATCGAAATCTCATCAAACTCGTTGGCTACTACTGTAACCGCGACTCTTCACAAAACCTGCTATGCTATGAACTTGTTCCAAATGGAAGCTTGGAGGCCTGGCTCCATGGTAACCACTCTCTCTTTCTATTGAGTTTAAAATATTTGTTTACAACAACATGTCGGCAAGTTTATGTTTTTTCCCAGGTCCTTTGGGTGTTAATTGTCCTTTGGATTGGGACACCAGGATGAAGATTGCACTGGATGCTGCTCGAGGGCTTGCTTACCTTCACGAAGACTCACAACCGTGTGTGATACACCGAGACTTTAAGGCATCGAATATATTGCTCGAGAACAACTTCCATGCCAAAGTTGCCGACTTCGGTCTTGCTAAACAAGCTCCGGAAGGCAGAGCCAATTACCTTTCTACTCGTGTGATGGGCACATTTGGGTTTGTCTCATTCCTCCTCAAAGTAGTCAATTCTTGTAAATTGAATCTTGGGATTTTGATGGAATATAGTTCCCTCTCAGGTATGTCGCCCCCGAGTATGCAATGACTGGCCATCTACTTATTAAAAGCGATGTTTATAGCTACGGAGTTGTACTTCTCGAGTTGCTTACTGGAAGGAAACCTGTAGATATGTCACAACCATCAGGACAAGAGAACCTGGTCACGTGGGTGCGTTTGTTTTTTGGAGCAATTCCCATTCTTCTACTCATTTGATATTGATAAATGTGCTTGCTGCTGTGTCTTTCTGGCAATCTTTGCAAAATTAGTGTAATGTTGGAAGCTAAGATGCGTGGGTTCTATTCATTTCAGGCAAGGCCGATTTTGAGAGACAAGGAACGGTTGGAAGAACTTGCTGATCCACGACTTGGAGGAAAGTATCCAAAGGAAGATTTTGTGCGGGTGTGTACCATTGCTGCAGCCTGCGTCGCTCCTGAAGCTGGCCAACGTCCGACAATGGGCGAAGTTGTACAGTCTCTTAAAATGGTGCAGCGTGTGACAGAATACCAAGACTCCATGGTGGTACCATCCTCCAACAACCGAACCAATCTTAGACAGTCGTCGACAACTTTCGAGTCCGATGGATCCTCTTCAGTGTTCTCTTCTGGACCTTATTCTGGTTTAAGCACTTTTGACAACGACAATGTATCTCGGACAGCAATTTTCTCTGAAGATCTTCACGAGGGACGATGAAAGTCTTGTGAATTGGTAGAATCCCCCACCATCTCTCTCTCTCCCTCTACCTCCTTTGTAATGGTGATTGTGGAGAACTGCTGTTTCAATTTTCCCATGGCAGTGTTGCTTGTTCTCAATGTGATGCATAGATTTTGTAAATATGTGTTCTTGTAGCTTTGTTTAATGGATCATTTTTGCTTCTGATTCTTCCTCTTTTAATTAGCTTTTAATTTACTCTTTCCTAATGGTTTTTTAGTGTTCTATCAACCTGAGAGCATGACAATTGGTCATATCCTAATATAAATAAATATATTTTATATATTTAATTTATTAAATACAATATATATATATGTTTTCTCTATTTATATATAAAATATATTAAATGTTAATTTGAAAGTTTTTATGAGCTAACCAAGGCATATCATAGACATAGATTATAACAAAATTAATTAATTAAATTATTTATTTAATTAATTTTTATTCATTATTCGACGTCTTTTACTTTTATACATTATAAAACAAGTTGTGTTTACTACTCTTTTCATTACATGCAAGTCAATCCTTCACAAATTATTCGAAACTATGATTGAAGTCTTAAAATAAATACTTAAGTAATTACATATATATACTTTTTTCTAATATTCTAATATGAGAATAAGTGAATAATAAAAATATGTATATAGTTCATAGTCCATATTTAATCAAATTTCTAAAATGCGATAACATAGTAAATTTCAAATAATTAACATAATTAAATCATTTTCAATCAAGTTTAGTTCCATAAATTCAAAAGCATGAAACACTGTTGAACATTGGGTATGTTCAATCATGCCCAATTTTTTTTTTTTTTTTTTTCAATTTTTACTGATTGGTGGATTGTTTTAGCAATGTAGGAAAAACAAAATCAAAGTCAATTAAGAGGAAGAAGAACATTTTATTTCCTCGTCGTAAACAATAAATTTCTAAATTTGAATGTGAATGTTATAAATAGTAAAAAGAGACGAAAGAAATTGTGGTGAAGATGCAATCAGAAATTTCAGAACAGAAGAGGGGAGAGGTTTACCTATTTGTAGCAGTTGCTTGATTCAATTGTAATGGCTATTGTTCCCTTCTTCTACAGAGCCCAAATCCGCCATAGATACCCTCCATAGCCTCTCCACCGCCCTTTTCCCCTACAATTTTCTCATCTTCTTCTTCGCCGGAGGAAGAGAACAGCAGCAGAACAAAAATGGAGGTCGTCAACAATGTCTTCCACAGCTTCCTCCTCCTTCTCGCCCTCTCCTCTCTCTTCTCCTCCCCCGCCATTGCCATTTGCGTTCCCCGAAACACCTCCCTCTTTCAATTCTCTACTCTTCCACTTCCTACACCAAGCACCCCGCCGGTTTACATTTCGCAGTCGATATCTCGAAAACGAACGCCGAAGTCCGAGGGGAAATCGAGTTCGAAATCGGCGTCGTCGTCGAGGGAGGCGACCGAATTGGTGCAGATCTGCGATGTGACGAGCAATCCAAAGCTGTGTGAATCCTCGATTTCATCTAGCATCCATGAATCAACGGTGAATCCTGTTTCAGCACTGAAAACGGAAATTCAGCTATCGATTAAAGAGGTGGAGAACGCAATTGCGGTATTGAAAAAACTGGACAAAGAATCTGGTTCAACGAAAGCGGAAGACGCGTGCTACGATACTTGCCTGGAGAATTTCGATATGGCGATTGATGATCTACGGACCGCAACGGAAGCGATCGACGTGAATGACGTTGGTAGAATGCAGAGCGCACTGACGGCCGTATTGACGGATCTGGTGACTTGCGATGATACTTTTGTGGAGATGGGAGTGGATTCTCCATTGGACTATCTTAGTATCAAAATGAACAAGTACGCCAGTAACTGCTTGGCCATTTCCAAATTGCTTCTGTGACCGAAAGGATCGATCGATCGATCTAGTTGGAGAAGATGATTGATTGATTGATTGATTCAATGAATTGACTCGATGGACTCTGCTTCCTCTTCCTTCGTTCTTCGTTCTTCTTCTTCTTCAACCCATCGTGTTCATTTGGAGAAGATTAATTAAGCATGATGATGATGATCATACAACATTCTGCTCTCAATACATTCTCTCATGAATTGATGGAATAAATTTTGTAGTGATTCATTGGCATGTTGGTAATCACGCTATCATATCATAATAATAATAATAATAATATCTTAGTTTGAAACGCCTTGTAATCTAAATGTATAAATATTTAACTAATTTACCTATTGGAGACCCCTCAGGTGGGTACATAGTTTTAAGTGTCTGACCCATTTGAATCCATAGAGAACTTTGTGTTGTATATGACTCTGTACAACAGAGAACTTTGTAGGACTTTATATCTGACCCACCTGTTTGTAGGACTTTATATCTGACCCACCTGTTTGAATCAATAGAGAACTTTGTAGGACTTTATATCTGACCCACCTGTCTGAATCAATAGAGAACTTTGTATCGTATCTGAACCATCAGATTTGAATAGTATTGAACTTTGTATCAGTATTGTTTGAACTGAACTTATGTTTGAATCAATAGAGAACTTTGTATCTGACCCATCATATTTGAATCTTTTGTGTATCTGACCCATTGTATTTGAATCCTTTGTATCTGACGCCATCATATTTGAATCCTTAGCTGACCCATCATATTTGAATCGTTTGAATTGAATCAATAGAGAACTTTGTATCTGACCCACCTATTTGAATCAATAGCGGAACAGAGATTAATATTGTAATTGAATAAAAAGCTCACATTTTTTTTAATTTAGGAAACTCATTTTTTTTTTCGTTTTTGATTTGATAAGATGATAAAAAGTCTCCTCATTTATTTGAATTTTAATTCTCAAAATAAATTACTAAATTTAATTTTATAATATTTTAAAGAAAGGTAAAAAACTTGCAACATAATTAAAAATAGAAAACAAAAGATAAAATGATTAATAAAGGAGATGTCAAAAAGTCACTATTGGATCAATTGGGCTCATACAAAACGAAAAGCCCGGCCCATAAGATCCATATCCAAAATATGGGTCGCAGCCCACGACATGTCGGGCTCGGGGCGTGTGATTGTGAAGTGGCTATCTGTGAAGTCCCTGAAGGAGATATTCACAGAGGTCGCTGCCATCAAATTACTTGCTCGACCCATCTTCTTCTTCTCTATCCTTACCGTCGTTCGCTTCTTCCAGCGGATAAGACCTCTTCGGACGTTGCTCCGAACTCACTCCGGACGCTAATTCTCCATCATTTCTTCTTCCTCTATTGCTTTGCGCTGAGATTTTGTTGGAACCTTTAGCTCCGAAAATGGCCCATACTTTCGCCTACACATCTGCCTCGTCTTTCCGATTAAACTCCCTCGTTTCAGTTCCGAATTCTAGCTCCTCTTCCGAGTCCCACAAGCTCTTTCTTCCTGTTCTGCCTTTTCATTCGAGGTACCTCTTCTGGCTGGTTTTCGTTTATTTTTATGTTTCGATGCAATGTTGGTAGTATTAGGGTAGTTCGCTTGAATTGGATGTTTTTGAATGTCAAATATTATGAATGTGTGGGCTCTTTGTTGACGATGCAATGGATTGTCTGAATTGGTGTATTTTTTAGTTTGATTTCGAAATGGAAGGGTTTCAATGTCCAGATGGAGTTTTGGTATTTGGAGATTACTAGTGCCAAGAACACGCCTAGGTGATTATGGATGATGAGACTGGGAGAGTTTGGTTTTGTTTTAAACTTTTTTGTTGTCGATATCCTATTTTCTGTTGCATAAGCCTAGTCTTCTCTTGTTTATCTATTATCTTTGATTGTAGTACCCACTATTTGCAGGAAACTAGGAAAAATAGTTGGTGGTAGAAGAAACCTCAAGAATTCTCTAGTCAAAGCCATCTACTCAGGCGAGTTTTCATCACTGGGTAGGAATTGTCGCCAAGGCATTTGGTCTATAAGGTGCATAGATTGATTAACTTGTAGCTCCCCATTCGTTTTTTTTTGGGGCCAAAGAAGGCTACAATCATTTTCAGCTATTGAAATACTTCTTAATGGATTTTGAAATTATGTTCTGCATGATTCACAGGGATGATGCTTATGCGCAAGGGCAAGGTCCTCCTCCAATGGTGCAGGAACGCTTCCAAAGTGTTATAGGCCAGCTTTTTCAATATGTAAGGGTGTAGGTCTGCAATATTTATTTCCTTGAACCGGGTTTGGTGTATCACTTATAGATTGTTATCACGTTCGTTTGATACTTTTGTTTACTTATGGACTAGAGAATTATTCGTTGTGGGGGAGCCGTTGATGATGATATGGCAAATATCATTGTTGCTCAACTTCTATACCTTGATGCTGTTAATCCCAATAAGGTTCTCTTTTTTGTTATCAATTCATTTTAAGGAAGTAGCTCATGTATAGTTCATCTTGTTTTCTACATAACTAATTGATTAACCTAGTACTTTTGGTATGTATAACAGGATATTGTAATGTATGTAAATTCCCCTGGTGGATCAGTTACAGCTGGTAATATTGAAATTGGAAAACCATTTCCATGATCGTTTGTTTTGTTAGAAATTGGAACTGGCTTTGTCTTCTAACTAATGATTTACTTGGATCTATATAGGTATGGCCATTTTTGACACTATGATGCATATTAGACCCGATGTTTCCACTGTCTGCGTGGGGCTCGCAGCCAGGTACAAGATCCATCAGATCAGTACTTTTTAAAGCTTTTTAATCTGTTTTTCTCCTTTTATTTCCACAAGTGTCATATACAATTGAGTGTGTCATTGCTGAATTGTGTTTGGGAAGAATTCGAAAATAGTGGCAGATGACTTCCACTTGGTTCCAATCATCTTTTCCTATCAAGAATTAAAATGTCAATGTCAATATCAATATCGATGGAATTCAGATTTATGGATATATTGAGGGCTATCTGAATATCGATGGATATTTGGAAAAAGATCACGGATATCACAAAATCTTATAAAAATATTGTAATATTCTTTTTGTGGAACTTTATAATAAACTTATTTAAGTTATAAAACACTATTTTAAGAACATAATACAATATTATATATTTACAGTGCTTCAAAGTCTGCCGTGATGCATGTAACATGGACTCAATTTTTCTCGTGCAATTGTATCAATAGCTTAGGAGGGATAAAAAAGGGAAGCATGAATGACTAGGAGGAGGTTTCCTAACCTAGAGCTGTTTTCTATAATTTCTCCCTTTCATTTTTGAAGTGATAGTTTGTTCTTACATTGGGTTTTCTGTTTATTCTATTATGCAGTATGGGAGCTTTCCTGCTTAGCGCTGGAACTAAAGGTGCAAGTTTTTTCGTGTTATTCATCTTTTTAATTTTATTTTTGTAGCTTTTTGAATGAAATGTTTTTCACTTTTAAAAATAAATGACGTATATTGCGTATTAAGTCTGCACCTTCTCGTTTACTTATGAAGGAAAAAGATACAGCTTGCCAAATTCAAGGATAATGATCCATCAGCCGCTTGGTGGTGCTCAGGGTGGACAGTCTGACATTGATATTCAGGTATCCTTATATATCCTCTTGGATGGTCAGTAATATATTGATCAAATTCTACGTTTGTTCTATGGTTTTTGTCACTTCATTTGGTTGCATTCTATTATTAAGGTACTTCATAGTAGAGCTTTGAGGGTGAGTTTGGGAGATTATATGAAGGAAGCATTTGTTAAAAAGTACTTACGAAATTAGAAAAGCTTATAATAGTCACTTCGTTGGTTGGTTCCAAAATTTCAAAGGGGCTTTTCATCTAATCTTTTTAATCTTCTTGTGTAAAAGATTAATATTTACTTAAAAAAAGATTCTAGGATTGACAAGTTACTGAGGAAAACAACAAAACCCAAAAAAAAAAAAAAAAGAGAGAGAGAAAGTAAATGTTGAGGGAGAAAGCATTTATAGATAAAAGTGTGGGTAAATAAATAATTGTGAAGGAGTGTATAAAGAGAGATTAACAGAAGAAAAATGTGTATGGAGAAAGAACATAGGGAAAATTTGTTGGTAAAAGTTATTGAGAAAAGGCATATATGTAGAGAAGCTAGGTCGAGGACTTCTATGGGGAGAAATTAATGAGATTATGTGTGAGATCCCACATCAGTTGGGGAGGAGAACGAAACCTTCTTTATAAGGGTGTGGAAACCTCTTCCTAGCAGACGCGTTTTAAAAACCTTGAGGGGGAAGCTCAAGAGGACAATATCTGCTAGCAGTGGGCTTGGGTCGTTAAAAATGGTATCAAAGCAAGACACCGGCGATGTGCCAACTAGGAGGCTGAGCCCTGAAAGATATGAGTCGGTGTGCCAGCAAGAACGCTGGGTCCCGAAGGGGGGGGGATTTGGGGGGGTCCCACATGGACGGGAGAAGGGAACGAGTGCCAGCAAGGACACTAGGCCTCGAAGAGGGGTGGATTGTGAGATCCTACGTCGGTTTGGGAGGAGAACGGAACATTCTTTATATTAGGATGTGGAAACCTCTCCCTAGCAGATGCGTTTTAAAAACTTTAAGAAGTCCGAAAGGAAAAACTCAGAGGACAATATCTGCTAGTGGTAACCTATAGTTGTTAGGAAAGACTAGTAAGAGTGTGTATAGAGAGAAATAAGTAAGAGAAATGTGTTAAAAGGTGAGATAAGTGTGAGAAGAGTGGGAAGAGAGATTAATGAGATAAGGATGCCTCGCAGTTGATTAATGAGATAAGGATGCCTCACGGACAACTGCTTTAACTCTACAACGTTCGGTTGTTAGAAAATGTGCTAGAATTTAAGCCTTTGGGTTTGAAACTCCAACCTATACTTGTTGGGTTGTTTCACTCTGTTTGAGCTAAGAAAATTCAATTAGCATCACTTGTTACTCACACCTCACAAATGTCTTGTCGCCCAAAATCGATCATGCTTCCAACTTCTGCCACTGGAGGATTTTTTCCAGACGTTTTTTACCCTCCATCTCGAACAACATTTTCTGGTAATGTTGCAATTGCAATTGGTCTACACTAAACCCATTTCAAATTTGTTGAGCTGGGTATCATTTCCCAAACCCATTTCATATTTGTTGGCACGAGAATTTAGATTGCTCTTAGATCAACGATTGTATTAGGAATGTGCTATTGCTTTAAATTAGTAGAATATGATGTCATCCACGTTAATTTCAGACATTTTCAACCTGGTCCCTAAACTGTTAACTTGCATCAGGCAAATGAAGTGTTGCATCATAAGGCAAATCTTAACGGGTATCTTTCCTACCACACTGGTCAAAGTCTTGATAAGATTAACCAGGATACGGATCGCGATTTCTTCATGAGCGCTCAAGAAGCTAAAGAATATGGACTTATAGATGGAGTTATAATGAATCCCCTCAAAGCTTTCAAACCTTCAGCAGCTGCATCTGCCACCAAAGATTTGCCAGGTTCAACAGATTAGTTCATCTTGTAGATTTATAAGCGAAAACCATCTTAGTTTAAGAAGATTTTGACCATTAACGACATGGCTTCCATGCCCCCTCTGGTTGGGTGGGATGACAAGAATGATGTTGGCCTAACACTTGGCAATATTTATTGAATATTGTGAAAAGATGCCGCCGACCCTACAAAATGGCTGCATTATTATGTAGTCACTGTCTTTATTGTGGATTAATATGCATTAGGTTTCAATGAGAATTTCTAATGCATTCGGTAGCTTTCCCTTTACGTTGCATGGCGGTGGTTCTTATCTGGGAAATTGGTTGTTTCTGATATTTTTGTGTTTCCTTTCAATGTAGTTGCTGCATTATTACTCATTATTGATGATCGTCTCTCGAGTGTGTTTGAAGTGAAAGATTGAGTAAAACATTATTTTACTGCTTCCTCCAAACGTAGATTAGAATGTTTTGGTACTATGAACGAGTTCTCGTAACAAAAACGTTCCTAATTCCAAATTACTAGAGTTTTCACAATTATAACTTTTTAGATGAAAGATTTGAATAACTGAAATTTTGTGTAATCTATTTTTAATGATGTATTTTGTTGATTCAACAATCTACCGATAGATTTAAATTCTTAGTGATATATATGTTGGGTTGGATTAAAAAATTCTTTTGGACCAACTTGAAATTAGGTGAACTCAACCAGCCTAACTCAACCTTTTGTGGTTGGGTTAGTGATCCAAATTCATTACTCAACCAACTCAATTCAACCTTCTATGGTTGAGTTAGTGATCCAAACAATCTGAATAGAGTTTACAATTCAATCTAGCCCAATTTTAGAATTGTGTTGAGTTGTTTTCTTTACTTGTTTACCAAGTCATAATTGTGTTGAGTTGTTTTTTTTACTTGTTTACCAAGTCATAATTGTGTTAGAGTTGTTTTTTTTACTTGTCTACCAAGTCATAACCATCACTAATATTGTTTACCATTTAAAGCTTATTTTCATGTACCAGGCACAAATTTCAAATACCATTCTCAAATTTCAAGAATGATGTTTTGTTTTATTTATTTATTTATTATTATTATTATTATTGCGTTTAACTATTTTTACATTTTTTTTTCAAAATGGTTATTTAGATTTAACTATTTATCTTGCTTCAAGAAAGAATAAGATCATGGGCCAATTGGGCCCAAAGGTTCCCTATGCAAGAGGTCACGATGCTCCAAAAGTACTCCATCGGCCCAACTACATATTATAAATCTAGAAAAAGAAAATATGAAAATAAATTGAATCTAAAATAAGAGAATTGTAGTGTGGCTAAAACTTCTAATTTTGTGGTCACCCAAATAATGGGTTATTTTACAAAAGATTAAACCTTTTTAATTATTAGAGTTTTAGGAAGCTAGAATTTAACTCCAATACAAATTTAATATAGGCTTCCTACTGCCCTATAAATAACAACTTTAGCAAATTTTGTTCTAATCAAATTTGTTTTAAAAGACATGTTTTTATTCCGCTACAAATTTGTTTTGTAGCCACCCACAACAAACATCAATTGAAGCACAGTGGCCCATGTCTAGAATTTGGATTAGGATTCCTTTCAGCACACTTCGTCTTAAAAAAAATTCAAATAAGTCACCTAATATAAAATTATTCCAAGTAAAATATGCTTAATTATAAAGTTTATAGGATCGAGTCACTTTTCAATTCTTTTAAGGTTTCTTAAGATATTTTTTCTTACGGTCAGTTTAAATGTGATTTCTGCTTATTCATATATTAAAGTTAATATCTAATTAAATTTTTGAATTTAATAAATGAATATAATAATAATAATAATAATAATTATAACAAAGTTGATAGATAAATTGAGATTTAAATTTATAATTATGTACAAAGAAATAGTAAAAGACAAAATCCAAGGAGAAGAAATTTTTATATTTTGGAAGAATTTTTTAGACCCTTTTGAATGTATTATAAATTAACCGATTTGAGTATATTTGCTAAATATTAATAAACATGTAATAATAATAATATACATGTAATGTTACTTATTATATTATAAAATTGAAACATGCAATCACATATTCCTCAACTTTGTGTTATATTTTATAATATGAATATATATATATATATATATATAATGGTTTGACCAAGTCTGAGTCAACTGTAGACGTGGCATCCACTTTATGATTTGATTACAAGATTATTCCAAAACACACCAACTTAGATATTTATAAACATTTAATTTTTCTGTTTATTTATTTATTTATACACCAAATGAAATTCTTTTTGGAAAAAGACGGCATGGAAATTCTAAGAGCTTGGTTTTTGTTTCATCTGTTGGCCGTCAACCTTCTTGCCCTCTTGCTTCCCCTCTCGCTCCTCCTCCTAGCTCGCCTCTCTTCCGCCCTCTATCTCGCCGGACTGCCGTTGCTTCCGCCCCTGTTGCTCTCTCTTGTCCTCTATCTAACCTCCCCTCTTCTTATCCTTCTTGTTTCTTTCGTTGTCCTCTCCGCCCTCCTCCACTCCCTCACCGGAAAATCTGCTCTTCCGACCAAACTGCCTGCCCCTGTCTCCCAACCCCGTCTTTACACTACATGGATTTTCCTCTGCACTCTTCAGGTACGTCAAAACATTCATTCTTTCTAGTTTAAACGGTTCATGAAAAGGAGTCTCATATTGGCTAATTAACAAATAGACCTCTTTTGGACGAGGCCTCTTTAGAATCCCAAAGCAAAATTCATTAGAGCCTGTGCTCAATGTGGACCATATCATATTATTGTGGAGGTTCGTGATCACTAACATGGTATCAGAGTCGTACCCTTTGTTAGAGGAACACGACTCTCCACAATAGTATGATATTGTCCACTTTGACCATAAGCTCTCATGGCTTTACTTTGGGCTTACCTTAAAAGGCCTCCACGAATGGGAAGAGTATTTTTTAATTATAAACTCATGAACATTTCCTAAATTAGCGAACGTGGAAATTTCATCCAACACTCTTAACTTAGTCATATCAATAAAATCCTTTACATGTCGAACAAATAAGTTATGTGACTCGACGGAGTAGTCAAAAAGTAAGTAAGGTGTCGAACAAATGATGTATTTTACTTGAGGGCTCCAAAGAAAGGAGTCGAATCTCGATTAAAGGGAGAAACTATCCGAGGACTACATAGGTGTCGAGTCTCGATTAAGGGGAGACTATTCCAGGGCTACATATACCTCAAGGGAGGCTCTATAGTGTATTTTGTTCGAGGGGAGAATTATTAGGAGAGAGTCTCACATCCGCTAATTAAAGAGTTTGATCATGAGTTTATAAGTAAGAAATAAATCTCTATAGGAGGCATTTTGGAAAAATCTAAAACAAAGTCATGAAAGTTTATGCTCAAAGTAGATAATATCACGTGATTCCTAATATAAACATGGTAATTTATAATATAATATTTTAATCAATTGAACAGGTATGTGTCGGCGTCGGGATCGAGGGCAGCTTATCAAGCGGCCTAAACAACGCAGCGGCAGGGCACATCGAGGGTGGTCTATGGAGGAGGTTGTTGTTCTTCTTTGGGCTGCATGAGGCGGTGGTGCACTGGACAAGAGCGGTGGTGAAGCCGGTGGTGGACGACACCGTATTTGGGGAATCTCGAAAGGAGAGGTGGTTTGAGACGGCGGCGACGGCGGTGAGCTTGGGTGGGGTGTGGTGGTGGCGATTGAGGGATGAGGCAGACGCGCTGGTGGTTGTGGCGGAAATAAAGTGGTTGACGTCGGCGGAATTGGGTCCGGCGGAGGTTGCTAATTGGTGCCTGTATTACATAATCGTAGGCATTGGAATTGGTAAGATTGCCAATTCGGTTGCGTGGTTGGTTCGGATTTTGGTCTCTAAAAAACATTCTAAATGCTCGGATGAGGTTGTCGTTGTGAACAATGTTTGAAAATTTTAATTAATTCTAAAATTTACAATTTATTTAGGTCGCATTCATTTTATTTCGCCACTTGTTAATTAGTTACACTATTTAGGTTAAATTACCAATACTTGTTAGCCTTTAAATTTATGTCATATAACTTCTCAATTTTTTTGAATTTATATATATCTTAAGGTATAGCGATCTAATACCATATTAGGAACCACATACCCGCGCAATCAAAAGGCCTCGTACCAGATATATTCCCTTACTTATAAACCCATGATCAATATTTTAATTAACCGATGTGGGACTCCTCTCCCAACAATCCTCCCCCTCGAACAAACTACACCATAGAGCCTCCCTTGAGCCCTCAAACAACCTCCTCTTAATTGAGGCTAGACTTCTTTCTCTAAAGCCCTCAAACAAAGTACACCATTTGTTGGGTCACTTTTTTACTACACCTTTGAGGTTCACAATTTTTTTGTTTGACATTTGAGAATTCTATTGACACGACTAATTGTAGGGCTGACTCTGATACTATGTTAGAAATCACGAACCTTTTGTAACAGCCCAAGCTCCACTAGTTAATATTGTCCGCTTTAGCCTGTTACGTATCGTCATCAACCTCATGGTTTTAAAATGCTTGTTCCAGTGAGAGGTTTCCACGCTTTTATAAAAAATGTTTTGTTCCCCTCGCCGCAATTGATGTGAGATCTCACAATCCACCCAACAATTTTCATCAGGAACCTGTTGTTTGATGCTTCTGGCAAGAGGGGGCAATGCTTGAGGCAAATATGTTAGATAATGAGTTGAAGATTAATAGTCTCCCCAGATGAAATTTCATGGTAGATTGTTAGGAGAGAAATTCCACATTGGCTAACTAAGTGGTTGATCATGGATTTATAAGGAACACTATCACTATTGGTATGAAGGTTGGGAAAACCAAAAGTAAAGTCACGAGAGTTTATGCTTAAAGTGGAAAATATCATATCATTGTGTAGAGTCATGGTTCCTAACATGGTATCAGAGTCATGCCCCTTAACTTTATCATATCAACAGAATCAATTGTGAGCCTCGAAGGTTTAGTCAAAAGTGACTCAAGTGTCGAACAAATAGTGTACTTTGTTCGAGGGCTCTAGAGAAGAAGTCGAGTCTCGATTAAAGGGAGGTTGTTCAAAGGCTCCATAGGCCTCAAGGGAGGGAGGCTCTATGACATACTTTGTTCGAGGGAAGGATTGTTGGGAGAGAGTCTTACATCGGCTAATTAAGGGAGTTGATCATGAGTTTATAAATAGAAACACTATCTCCATTAATACAAGGCTCAAAGTAAACAATGTCATACCATTGTAGAGTAATCGTAGAGAATCGAGAACATTTTGAAAGTTTATAAAATTAAAATTTTAGTTTTATTAGAAATCCTATTAAAAAATAGTGAGATTTATTTAAAATAAAAAATAAAAATTCAGCAAGAGTAATTCAATAAATACAATACCCTTCTATTAATTATAGTTGACAACTCAAATCATTTCCATTTTGAAGAAAAAAATATATATCCATGCACATGTATACAATTCATAATTAGTTGGCAAATCAAAATAAAATTAAAAAAAAAAAAAAAAAAAAAAAAAAAAAAAAAAAAAAAAAAACCTTATTTTCGTTGGTTCCTCTTGATTAGTATTAATTATTTATCATGAATAGATAATATTTTTTAATTGAAAGCTCATCTCAGCCTTCAACCATTGATATCAATGAGCAATGGAATATGATACACAAACCTTACAAAAAGAATTCATTTCACCATTTCATTATAGTTCAAATGGAAATACAACAACTCATTCCATGTATCAGGAACACCAGGCAGGCACCAATGGCTGCAATCTTCACCTCCTCTTGAACCCTGCCTATTTACATACGATTTCCCGAACATGGACGGGTGCCCGTCGATCCGATAATCCGATAAACCAGTTACGTTCAACAACGTAACTCGAGTTTTCATCTGACTTATCACATCTTCTACAATCACATTCTTCTCTGGGTAACCCAAGTTTGATGATGTCACATTTAGAGGCTCTGTTGCTTCTCTGCAATGCCCACCTGAATTCCACTGCCCTCCCCTATATTCATAAACATCACACATATACTCAGCAACTCGGGAGATTGTCTTTGAAAGCTGCTGAAAAGTTTATATCAATACCTGAAATGGGACGGTGCTGAACTTCGAAAGAAAACTCGGGTTTTCTTCGAATTTATGTACTTATCGACCCATGCTCCCCAAGTCGTCAAAGCTCGTCTGAAAGCAATATTTACATCGAGTCGAGGAAGAACTTGGTCTCTTTCTTGGTAGTAATTGATCCTGTTATAAAACCAGTTCATCATAATTTGGATCATGTGACATAAAAAAGTGAATTTCTATAATTAGACTGTGACTAAAGAGTTTGCTACGTTAGGCTCAATGTGTGTCATCTCTAAGTAAGCACCGACATGGCCAAAAGAGCCGATTTTGTTTATAGTAGAACACGCATGTCACAAGTCTACCGCTAGCTAACAGATATTGTCCTCTTTGGGCTTTCCATCAAGATTTTAAAACGCATATGTCACGGAGAGATTTCCACACCCTGAATGATTCGTTCTCCTCTACAACTAATGTGGGATCTCACAATCCACCCCCTTGGGAGCCCAACGTCCTCGCTGGCACACCGCCCGGTGTCTAGCTCTTATTCCATTTGTAACAGCCCAAACCCACCGCTAGCATTCCTTCAAGGTTTTAAAACGCGCCTGGAAGGGAGAGGTTCACACACACTTATAAGCAATGTTTCTTTCTCCTCTCTCCAACCAAATTGGGATTTCACACGAAAAAGAGTAATGGAACCAGTCAAAATGGATAGGACATTGCTTCTCCTAGAACTATGAGGACAACAAAGGAACTAACCCTGATTTTGTTTTGTAATGAGACCACCAATGAGCAGAGTTGAAAACCAAAACATCAGCACCCCGCCATCTCGACGAGCCCCGATCGATGGTATCGATTCGCAGCGTCTGTATGCGTCGCCGTCCCAACCTTGCCTTGTCCTCATGAACAAGAAAATGCGACACATAGAACTCAACAGTACACTTGTAATCCTTGAAACAGAAACAACAGACATCAACAATGACAACAACCGATAAATCTACAAGGATGAAAGAACTTATCAAAGTAGAATTAATTACCACAAACTTAAAGCTATAATTCCCTTTCTTCTTGGTGATTCTTCGGCCACGAGTTTCATAGACCTTCCTTGGATCTTTAATGGCACTAAACAACATACACAGCATAGATTCCCATTGGTTTCTGTTGATTGAATCTCCCACAAAGACAATCCTCTTCCCTCTTATCAGTTCCAGCATTTTTGTTGCGTTAAATCTTCATTCAAATTTGACAATCATAAACCCAGAAACCTACGGATTTGTTTGCCAAAACTAAGCAAAAAAATGAAGATGAACATACCTGTAATCGCCACAATCTTGGGGTTGCCATTTGAATTTCTTGTAGTTCAAATCCAATCTGCCATTGCCCTCGCAATCAAAACCTTCATCAATGAAAGGACACGAACCATTCGAGTACAGTGGGTTGCTCTCATCAAAAACCCACTTCCCCTTTGTTAAATCACACCGATGAGATTCTTTTCTCACTATCTTTCTTGGGGATTCTAATTTCTCCAATGGAATTTTCTTATCAACCATCTCGCTGATGGGCAATTGCACTTCAACTTCCTTAATCGAAGTCTCGCCGTCGCTTGGCCGGATTGCGGTGGTATTTCCATCAGCGCCACCGTCTTTCTTCCCTTGTTCCGCGGCGTTCTCATTCCTCTGCTCGCCGGGAATCGAAATCCCACCATACCCAGTAATATTTTCAGGATTCTTCAAGTGGGCAGAAAGATTTTCAGATTTCCTGAAATGGGTATCGACCAAATGCGTATTATTCGCATCAGTTCTTGAGAAATTCCTCCCGAAACTGTTGACCGTCTGGAGATTCACGGGTCTGAAGAAGCTCACAGCAACTGGGGTTCTGTTGAAGAACAAAAAACTCTCAGGGCGAGCAGGGGAATTCTTGACGATCCAAAGGGAAATAAATGAAAGGAAGATGATAAACGAAGAGATTGTGAAAGTGAAAACCAAGAATCTAGTGGGTTTAACAGCGAAGCTTCTTTGCCGCTCCATCGATTCGCACGAGAAAAAAAAAGAAAAAAAGGGAAAACAAAAATGGGGTGTTGGAGGCAGAGCAATTATGAAATGTCACATCAGAAATGGAACAAAAATCGAGGGCAAAAACAGAGCGGCAGCGAATAAAGACGCCGAGAGGAGGAGAGATTTGAAAAATGGGGTTTGTTAGTGGGAAGTTCTCTGGAACCTCAACTGCTCCACTCCATCAAATCACTAACATGAAGCTATTAATTAAATGTCACTTTCTTCAGGGATAAGCTTGGGATAACAACACCCCTTACAAAACTAGTACTCACAGTTGTTCTATGAACAGAGATCGATTCTGGAGCGTTTTTGGGAATTTAATATCTTCATTGAGTGTGAATCAAGGAATCAAGATTTGTGAAGTAAATTAATTGGAGTTTTTGAATGGTATGAATGTTGAAACTGATTTTGATTATAAACTGTTATGTTCTAAATTGATTTGGGTTATTGGACTGATTTTGGACCCATCCCACCTGTTCATCTTGATTTTACTAACATTTAATATGATTTTTATAAAAAAAAAACAAATAATTGTGGAGTTAGGCGATGATATTTTAAAACAATAATGGGTGTCTTAATAGTTAATACGTTATATTTGTTTTGACCATCTTTATTACCTAGAAGATTTTAATCTTCTAACTATTTTAAACGAATTGACTTTGGTTTAAAATTCAACTGATTTTAGACTATATTTTTGATATTGGTGAGTGAATAATCTTAAAAAATACTCTTAAAACTCTTATTGAGAAGATGAAGAGAGTGGTGAGCATCACTCCAAGAGATCAACCGAACCTAATCCAATCTACTTAAACAACCTAAAGGTTTAGTTCGAGATCTAAGTCAGTGGTTGGACCGGCTTGTAAGCAAGCTACTTGTTGCCTATCTCACCCATTTTTTTCTTATTAGTTAAATATGTTTCTTACGACTTTGCTTAGACCAATATTTTTGGTAAACAGTGTTGGATGATGGAAGTCCCACATCGGTTAATTTAGGGAATGATCATGAGTTTATAAGCGAGGAGAATGAAGCCTTTTAGGGAAGCCCAAAGCAAAACCAGGAGAGCTTACTCAAAGTTGACAATTTCATACCATTGTAGAGAGTCGTGTTCGTCTAACAAATAGTCGAAATGCATAACACAAAATTGGTATATATTCATTTGGTATATATTCAACATTCTTTTTAAAAATTAAAATCTGACTCGGCATAAAATTATTTTTTCGTCCAATAAATTTATGAATTATTAAAATAGATAACTTAGTCAATGACCTATTAGACACAAAATTGAAAGATCGAGAACCTAATTATACATAAACTCGAAAGTTTAAGGACTTATTTGAAAGTTATAAGTTCAAAAATCTATTAAACACAAAATTGGAAGATTTACGGGACCCAAATTAAAAAATTCATGGACTAATCTTCACGTTAACTTTCAAATTATTAAATAAACTATAGTTAAAGAAAACTATTTGATAGTTTTTTAATTTGGGAGACCAAAATTGTAACGACCAGGTTCACAGGCTTTTGCTTTCGGGCTTCCTCTCAAGGTTTTTAAAACGCTTCTGCTACAGAAAGTTTTCAGGCTTATTCAAGGGCGTTTTGGTCTTCTCTTTTGATTAACGTGTAATATGACAGAAATTAAATGGAAGGACCACTAAATTAGGAAATTTTATATATAGTAAAATACCTTTCCCTAATTTAAAATTGAACCAATGCATGTTATCAAGTTTAGATGAAAAACAAAATGTGGGAAAGAAATAAAATAATTACTTATTTTTATTATAATAAAGAAAATAAAGAAAAAACAAATTAGCATGTCTTTTTATTTAATATTTGATTAGATGGTACGTACGCCACACAACTTGTCTTTTCTTATGACTTATCAGATAATGGTTCATAATTTATTCACAATTCTAAACAACCCTTACTATAATAATAAAATAATTTTGGAGTCTTCTTAATAACATTGACCATTTAAAAAAACTTTGGTTGTACAAGTCAATGTTACGGTCATACTTGTCCAAGACGTGTTGCTTGTGGCCACATGACTTGTCCAAGACGTGTTGCTTGTGTGGCCACATGACTTGTCCAAGACGTGTTGCTTGTGGCCACATGTCAGATGTCCTTGTCCAAGACGTGTTGCTTGTGGCCACATGTCAGATGTCCCGATCATGCTTATTCAGGATGTGTTGTCCATTGCTACCTGTTTGTTCCAAGTCTTCTTTACTTGTTTTTTTCCTATTAAATAGATGTTGTCCATTGCTGCATGTTTATTCCAAGCCTTCTTTACTGGTTTTTTTCCTATTAAATAGACTTTTATTACTCTTCTTGGATTAATAAGTGAGTGTATGACTAGCCACCAAAATATACTATAAAGGGGTTTAATTATGGTGGCTTATTTACTTTTAGTCTATTTTCTTTAAAATTGTTTTCAACTTATTTTTTCACTCACCAGCATACGCCAATATTGACCCGGCTGACTTGTTTGATTAGAACAAGTGTCATACAATTACTACAATTACTGACCTGTTGTTGCAAAAGTGACAAAGTGACAGGCTCCTCTCACAGAAAAATCATGTAGCTCGAAGAGGAGAAGTTGAGTTGCATTCGTTCGAGTTTGCATCCTGAAAATGTTATTGTATTTACGAGACCTCTTACCTGGGAAGCGTAAGGATTAATTGTAGCACCAAGGGAACAATTAATTAGAAAATGAAATCCAAATTGAAAACAAAGCATGTTTCATGAACATTGGTTACACAATCTCCAAATTGAAAGTAACACAACCTAACACAATATAATATAAGCTCAAACAAACAGAATAACATAATTTTCTTCTGTATTCTCAACCAGCATCAACTCTTCTCTCCTACCAAAAAATCATCCTATGCAGAAAAGACTGCCTCTACAAGAGCATGCTTCTTCTTTGGATACCCGATTCCGAACATGTGGCTGAGGTACACCTTCCCATCCTTCACGGTTGCAGCCGTGGCCAACCGATGCTTCAGTCCCGAACATGTCGACACCAACGAAGCGGTTTTCCACCCGTCTCTGCTTTCCACCAATCTTCCAGCAGGGTTCCCTGCAACTACAAGTTTGGTTGGAGAAAGTAGCTCTAGGCCATCTCCAAACACAAGATTGCCTCCACTTACATTGATCAACTTAACTTCCTCCCCCTTCACCAAATCTATCTTGTATAGATTTCCACTAAATGTATGAATAGCTAACAAAAATCCATCTGGGTGATAAACTATGCCATTTAAACCAACAATGTTTTTGTACCAATCCTTGGAGATGAATAGCGGACTTTTGATGATAGATATGAACTTGCCATCGGCTCCAACCTTCCATATTCTGTTGTTTTTCGCATCCGTCACATATGCATTGCCTTCGGAATCAACGGCAACATCATCCGCAAAGGATTTCTCATCATCTGCATACGCTTAAAAGAGATCAACGTGATAGAATAATGCACACACAACATGAATGAACATCTTAGAACTGATATTGACTATGAATCGAAAGCTTAGCAGTGGTCTTTTTGATGAAAGTAAGTTTGAGCTATATGATTTGGAGTTCTATGTATGAATTGATGAGTTACACATTACAACCAAACAATCAGATATGAGCAGAACATATATTGATAATTTTCCCCAGAGAAAATCATTATATCACCAAGTAAGATGAGCCAAACAGCAACAACCAACGAAATAGATATTGATGATTTGTTTAAACGCCTTCAAAAGGTTTCATAATTTCACTTTTCCATTTAAATCCCAAGTCCTAACTAAGAATCTCAAAAAGGTAAAAGCATATATCAGTATTAGATGATATGGAAAGCAAACAGTACATTATAGATTAAAACTAAGTATATTTCGTCTTAGATTTTGATTAAGAGGTTTAATGGCCTCTTTCATTGTCATACCAATTGATCTCGATCATTACGCCATTTTCATGTTATCTCCTAACCGATCAGCTAATATCAAGCATTGAAGCGATGAAAACAAAGAAAAGAGAGTGGAGATCTAATTTTCCGGAAAAGACTAAACGAAAGGGCGAAAGTCCTGCGGAGATTCATGCGGCGGAGTTACCGATGAACCTCAAAATTCACAGACGAAAAATGAAATTGAAGATCGATTACTCACTCGGACCACTAAGATGAGTCAGAAATTGCCGCTTCCAAGATGAGAGATCATAGGCCGCAAGTCCGCTGTACTTGTTGCCAAGCAAATCCGCGGCGACCACGAGCAGCCGATTTCTCGGACGGTCAACGAAAATCCCAAGAGAAGCATTCCCCTGCAACTCAGCATCTTTGATCACCGGAACTTCTTCGAGAACGGCATCCGGCGAGTGATTCTCGGGAACGGAAACCTGGCCGATACCACCGTCCATGAAACCAACCAAAAACCGACGGCCGAGATCGTCCCATTTGGCGCACTCCCTGAAGAAGCCGGTGCTGTGATAGTAATAGACATGGGAAGGGGGCTTAGCGAGCTCGAGAGAGATGAGAAATGCGATAGGAATGGCTGAAAGTATGAAGAGAGTGAAGAGACATCTGGTGGAGCAAATGGCCATGGCTGCTCTGGCTCTCTCCTTCTTCTCCGTGCAATGGGAGAAGAGAGAAAATGGTGGGTTAGCGGGTCAAAGCTCCGAAGGCTGAAATGAGGTTTCGGGGATGGAATTCTTGTTTGGAATTTTGGATGAAATGGGATAGAGGTCACAATGAACGTTATTTATAGTTTTTTTTTTTTCTTTTAATTTTTATTAGGTCACTTATTTATTTATTTATTTATTACAATAATTATGAATATCAAAAATTTTCTTGCTATGTTTAAATTATATATATATATTAATAGGTGTCTAAGTTCAAAGATCATTTTTTAATTTAAACATTTAATTTTTTATTTGTAAAGAAAAATCCATAGGAAATAATAAAGGGTAATGGAAATTTGCTCAACGAACTTACCTACTAAAATGGTAATGACATGAAGAAATCTTTTGCAAACTTATAGATATTGAATTTAAAATTAGTGTGATACATGTTTTCAATAAAATATTTAGAGCTCTAATAGTCTTATTTTTTCAATCGTGCGGCGTTGTGGTTTCGTGAGATTTGTCTCTATCAACCGAACATCACTTGTGCGGAATTCAAGTTTGTTGCACCACACATGCCGCTTGTGTGTGTGTGTGTTCAATCGTATGTGACACAACGACGTCGCATCTCATTGTTGTCTTGGTTCCCAACAACATGACTTATGCATTGTGATGTCATTCCATGTCTTGGAACAACTCAACCATCTTTACTTGCTCGGACACGTTCGTTGGGAATCTCATTGTTATCTCGGTTTCCAACAATACGACCCACACATCGTGATGCCATTCCATGTCTTGGGACAAGTCTGCCGTCTTGGCTTGCTCGGACACGTCTATTGGAAATTTCATCGTTATCTTGGTTTCCAACAACACAACCTACACATTGTGATGTCATCCCATGTCTCAAGACAACTCGACCATCTTGCCTTGCTCGAACGTTCGTTGGGAATCTCATCGTCATCTTAGTTCCCAACAACATGACCCACGCATTGTGATGTCATCTTATGTCTCAAGACAACTCGACCATCTTGACTTGCTCAAACACGTCCGTTGCAAACTAACCCATGTGTGAAACATCTCATTAGGACATCTCGAACATCCATCCATCCAATTTCTCTCGAACATCTAATCACTCACATAAGTGTAAGTGTAAATTTCACCTACTTTAAATGTACATATTTTCTCGTTTACTTTAGAAGTAACATATGAAATTCAAGAAAATGAAGACGAGTGATTAAAGATGTATAATTTCACCTAATCACATGTTCTAAGTGCATTTATATTATTGAAAAGCATCCACCTAATCGTGGTATTGCTAGATGGAAACTAGACAAATAAAGTGCACGTTCCTTTTCGGTAGCTCAATTATAAGAAGTCGAAAATGACTCTTAAAGAAGTTTGAGTGATCGACAACGACGATTTGCACGACAATCCGTCGCTAGGGATTTTGATCGATTGGTTGAGCAATCGGCTGCTTGTTGTCTATGCTGATGTTCATAAGAAGAAATACAATGGGCTCGCCCGCTTATGATCTCTACCTAAGTTATCCCCTAGGTTTTATCAATCCACTTAAGCTCAACTACTCTAAAGTGGAAACTATCACGTTCTCTTTCCTTCACCCTATTTAAGCCGTTGGTTCCCAAGGTTCAGCTCTTCTGAACTCATCTTTCTCATAGGATTCGTTCTTAAAGTTCTAAGATATCTTGGTTAGATTGCTCTACTAATATCTTTCATTGTCATATTGCTCGGCTATGCCTCTTAATCAATTCCAACTCATATTTATCATCATATCGATATGGACATTGTTCCGAAGCTCTTGTAGAGGTTAGTTAACATTTTCCTAGTAGGCCCCATAAATGAGGTTGCAACCCTTAATCGAGCCAACTTTCATCTCCCTATATGGTACCTTACTCTAATATGAACAAGATTACAATTAGGAAGTGGTTGGAGACTCTCTAAATGCACCGTACTTAGAAGGTTCATGCATTTTCGGAGTTCATCCCAAGTTCTACCAACTCATAAAGGTACTACTGGGGCGGATTGGTACAACATCTAAATGAGAGTGATGTTGAGGATAAGATAGTTAAGAAGAACTTGAAAGATTTGAAAGTTACTACATTTACTAACAAGGTGCACGTTTTGTTTCAGTGACTCAATCATAGAAACTCTCAAATTAAAATCTACTTACTTTGAATTACATTATATTGGGTGATCTCCTTAAATGACTCGCCATACCTCACTTCTATTGATCGATCTAGACCTCAGTGGCTCACAAGTTTGTTCGGTTTTAGTTCACAAACTTTTAATATATCTATTTTATTTTTTCATCTAATAACTACTTACCGAGTGCTTGTCTCTAATCATATAACTTGAAAACAAAAGACGTCCGTCTAAAATTAGTTGAGCGGTGCTAAAATTAACGGTTCAAATTCGTTTGCGCGTATTAAATACTCCGACCAAATTTAGTATTTAAAATTTGGTGTTGGTAACATATTTAGTATTTGAGCCAAACAGCTGAAAAAGGTGGAATGCCGATTATTAGTTTGAATGCTTGAAATATTATTAGGCAGCCAAGCTGGTTTTAAATGGATGGCGCCTCCCTACAGACAATTAGAGTGGGCCTTCAACATAATGAACCAATTTTTATGCCCACACACCCCTACTTGGTTGCTTAATCACCTATGGGTTTAGATAGTTTAGTTGGATATTCTAGAGCAGAAATGGAATACTTTGTATCGACTTTTTCTTAGACTCTCAACCATGTCTTAACTATCGCAAGAATATAGCGATCGAATAGCTATCACTCACTCTTCGCATATTATGAAAGTTGTATTGTCCGAAAGAAGGGGGTATGATGCAAGAGCGGAGGTATGTGGTAGGCGTAGGAGGCGTGCCTAAAGAACAGTAGCAGCTACGTGGTTGGTTCCACGTCACTAGATTGAGACCTAGAGAGTGGCAGGTGTTAGGAATCACGACTCTCCACAATAGTATGATATTGTACAGTTTGAGCATAGGCTCTCATGGTCTTGCTTTTGATTTCGCCAAAAGGCCTAATAGAAATGAATGTATTCCTTGCTTATAAATACATGATCATTTCTTAAATTAGCCAATTGTTGATATTTAGTTTGTGTGTGGCTCTAATATGTTTTTCATTTGCTTGTTCTTTTAACTTGTTGCGAGCAATGAGAGGCGTATGCAAATCAGGACAATTTTGGGCAGCTCTTGATATTTTTAGGCACTGCCATCTGCTCATCAAATTGGCCATAATTTTCCAAGATTTTTCCAATTTCAATGGAATTTTAATCGTCTACTCTTCCTCCTTTTACAAATTTTTTGGGCCTTTGATGAAATATCTCCATAACTCATATGGCGTGGCCTTCATCCATTGGCCACAATTTGATAAGAAATATGTGTCAATGGCACATTTACCAATCCGTTTATATATTATACTTCCTAACGCCATATCCCCATGATTTATATCCTCTTTCCAGCTCTCAATTGAACTTAGCATTACTTCTTCCATACATAGAGATATGGCGACCATTTCAGGGGTGAACCTCTCAAGTCCAAGAATCTTGGCCAAGGCTGTTGAGATACCTAAACCCCAATCTTTCAATGTTGGGTTTCTCCGCCGCTCGTGGAAGCAGTCGACCCAGTTCAGAGCCATACGATTGAGAGTTCCACCGGTTCACGCTGCACCGGATAAGATATCGGACAAGGTGGAAGAGAGCATCAAGAATGCAGAGGAGGCTTGTGCAGGTGACCCTGTGAGCGGCGAGTGTGCTGCAGCATGGGACGAAGTTGAGGAATTGAGCGCGGCAGCCAGCCATGCTCGTGACAAGAAGAAGGAGTCGGATCCATTGGAGACCTATTGCAAGGACAATCCAGAGACTGAGGAATGTCGCACCTATGACAACTGAGTAACGAAATGATATCAAGTTTTAAGCATTTTATATCATCTATATATTGATTTGGGTTAAAGTTATTTGGATGATATGTGGTTGTATAACTTTTTAAAGCTGTTATTGTTACACAGTTGCATGGATATGTCCAAAAAGCTTAAAATTAATTGTAACCACCGCTAACAAATATTGTTTTCTTTGGGGTTTTCCTCTCGAGCTTCTCCTAAAACACGTTTGCTAGGGAGAGGTTTCCACACTCTTATAAAGAATATTTTGTCTCCTCCCCAACCGAGGTAGGATCTCATAATCCACCTCCCTTCAGGGCCCACGCTGGCACTCGTTCCCTTCTCCAATCGATGTGGGACCCCTCAATCCACCCCCTTCGGGACCCAGCGTTCTTTCGGGGCTCAACCTCCTCGCTGGCACATCGCCAGATGTCTGGTTCTAATACCAATTGTAACAGCTCAAGCCCACCGCTAAGAGATATTGTCCTCTTTGGACTTTCTCTTTCGGGCTTCCCCTCAAAGTTCTGAAAACATGTCTGCTAGAGAGAGATTTCCACACCCTTACAAAGAACGTTTTCTCCTCTCCAACCGATGTGCGATCTCACATGAATCATCCTCGTAAACAACCATAAAAGCAATCAAGAACAGAGTAGCTGGATTTTTATTCTAACAGCTCCAGAATCAGACAGCCCTAGATTATTTAAAAACCACGAGAAACAAGTGGCGGTTGCTTGTTTCATTGGTACATACAAGTCCACTCCAGCAAGAAAGAGAGGCCGTAGAAACTCAAACTCAAAGGCGTCACTTTTAGTTCTACATCTACCCCGCTTGTGGCGATAAGGCTATTTCAGAGAATAAGTTCATTTTGTTATGAAGAAAAGAATCAGCGTATTCTAGAAGAGGAATATAAGACGATTAAACACATTTGGATAAGCTAAATTGCCCACAGAACCAAGAGGAGACAGGTCAAATTTGTCCATTGACAAGCAACAGAAGAATTAGCATATTGAGTTTTTTGGACTAGTTTGACGGATATCTATTAATAATCTCGATTATATCATCTAAACACTCCCTATTGATTAAAGGACACAGTGTTCATAGTATTCCCACCTTTTTCCCATTAAATAATTCCCTGCCTACCAACTCCACCTACAAATGTCGTGCGGCACACAAGGGTCATCAGATCCGGAACAAGATTCCAGGAAGAATCCTGAGGATAAAATCAATTCTATCATTACTTAATGGATTAGTATAAAAGCCATAGTACTCATCTGGGGTTTCTCCAGCATACAATCTCAAGCATATTCTTTTCCCATCTCGGATAACCACGAACCAAAGCCAGCCCCCAGATTTGTTTATGCAACTGTAATGAACCAATTCAAAAGGTAAGTAAGGCGGAAAGTTCCTGATAATCAAAATCAAATCTGTAATAGAGAGAGAGAATTGGACACAATCCATGCAGATAAGCTAGAATTGAACTCGGTTTGAATTGCACCAGCTAATACTTTAGCAGCAACAGTGGGAAAATTTAACAGGAAACACGCAGAGCTCTTGGCATCAATAGTATTCAATACAAAAGGACCAAATTCTATGTCATTGGTATCCAAGAACTTCTTGCGTTCAGCAATTAGCTAATGAGAAATCAATAGAGCGAATACAGAAGAAGTCCCCAAATATAGATGGTATCGGTGTATCATTACATAACCAAAAACACATAAAAGTTCCATTTACTTGACTAATTCAAACAGAAGATACAAAACAACTACTATATGACACGCAAACACAGACACAGAGCAGAATCCTAAGATCTGCAATAAATTCACAAACGACCATGGTTCCACTGGACAAAAGACTCGCAAATGTGGCGATTCTAACCCCTTTAAGAGGGACTCACTAACACAGGAACATGTCAGCTACGGGCAGAGCTGGCCGAGAGAACTCCCACGGCTTCAAGAGAGGATCGGGAATTTCAGGGATGTCCATAGCAAGCCCGCTAACCTCCTCGACAATCTGAAGGACCGAGTTCAGGGACCGCAGACGATCAGTCAGTTCCATAGCTTGAGCCCTGAGAACATTGTTCATGTTGTCGACCTGGACAAATGCTTGCTCCTTGGCACCAATGCTCTGCAGAAGCTGATTATTCGCAATTTGTAATCGGCTCAGCTCCCCCGTGAGGTCTTCCACTTGCTTCTGCTTTTTCATCCGAGATCTCCGAGCCGATTCTCTGTTGGATTGCATCCGCTTCCTCTTCCTCTCATCAGGAATGGCAGGTTGCGAACCTCCATTTGATCCGGGGGAGCTTTTCCTTGGAATAGATGCCATATAATTCTCTCTTTCAATTACTTCCCGCCAAAATAATACCAAGTAATGTCGAGTAAAAAGTTCTTTTAGTATCTAATCTAATAAAAATCAAATGAATCTCCCGATCTACAACTCAGGCTACGGCAAGAAGAGATCAATCAAATTCCACAGCGACGAAGAAGGCGATTAGTTCATGAGAAGACGTAGAACCAGTACAGAAAGACAACCGAAAACGAGTGAAGGATACGAATACGTCGCCTCAGTAAAGAGAACGTCATAGAAAACCTAAAATCATCGAGGTAATCAGGAAAACCCTAGAAGGAAGTAGTTAACCATGGATTTTGAGATCAGAGCAAGAGAGACAAACAAAGAGAACGGGAAATGAATCAAGGAACGGGCAAACAGAAAGAAGAACTACAAATCACAAATCAAGCCGTAGTCAAGAACAGTGACGAAGAATTGGACAGAAATCTAAGAGATTGGAATTAAAGAGGACAATGAAAAAGAAGAGAAAACAAGGGAAATGAAAAACGCAAGAACAAGGAAAGAAGGAAGAAAGAGATAAAAAGAAAAGACTTAAGAAGAGAGGAAAAGTGGAAGAAGAAAAAGAGAGAGAGACTTAGCTTAGGTGAAGAGTGCGAGCGAATGGCGAGGCGAAAGAAAGTTTGGCAAGGCGCGGAGAGGGGTTTATATAGGGGAGGAATGTGAAGGTGCTCACCTAAAAACTGGAATATTTTCAATGATATTTTTTTATTTTAAAATGACAAAAACGTAATTTACAGGCGTGGCGTCGGTGTCATAGCTGGCATGGGACGTTACGACAGCGTCAAATAACTGTTTTTGTTTGGTTCTACGGTTTTTTTTTTTTTTTTTTCATAATTTTCATTAAATAATGATGTTAAGATATTAAAAAAAAAAAAAGTGTATTATAAAATAATGTATTTTTAATTTAAATAATTAGTATTTAAAAAGTTTAACATATTAATTTTTTTTTTAAATAACTAATTTTCAAATTTATCATAATCCGACAAAAGTATGTATAATATGAATCACGACCAATAAATTTTCATACCTCAAGTTCCAATTACAAGGACGAGAGCCAATAAGCTACAACAAACCTTATATACACTTATATTCAAGCAATGATGAGCTCATCAAAGGGAATTCTAGAAGACGTTGGAGACTTACCTTATATGTTGTGCAAAGTTGAGCTTCAAGAAATAGATGAATTAAATGCACTTTTTGCCTATGAACTCAGCTAAATTTATGAAACTAGTCCAACGAACAATTACATTTCATTCGTTGCACTATTTAATTATAATTTAAATATTTGTTTTTCATATTTAAGCTAATTTTAAATATAGGAGTTAAGGTTATATTGTAACCACTAGTTTATCATATTCCACCATTAACGTCATTTTAATAGGAAGGTTATGGGTATTTCTCGTACTACCAAATTTAATTTGGGAGTTATGTACGAGGGCTATATAAAGCTTCTTTTCTTTGATTAGGGACATCAAATTTTAGAATTAAGAATAGAATTTCTAAGACGAGACGAGGTTTCCTTCATTGTTATATTGCAAGCTATCGAATTGTGATGCTTGAGAGTTAAATGGTTATTGTTGGACTCTTAACATTTCGAGATTAAATCAATAAATAGAGAAATTATGATAATAATTTAAAATACATTGAAGATACGCGGTCGCATTTCAAAAAGAACCTCGGAAATTCAGAATGATTCATCTCAAATTTGATCGTAAAATGGGCCAAGGCCCATTGAACCGCAAATACTCTTTGGGCTTGGGCCAGGTTATTTCATTCTCTAATAGCCGTACAATGGCTCAACCCATACGCTCCATTCATTTGGTCAAACTTAGGCTCAAGCTTCAATCAAATTTTTGTTTTCTATTTTTTTCCCAAATTATTAAACCAATAAATTACTTTTAAAAAGTAAAATATTTATTAAAAATAAAACTTTTAACTTTTTTTTTTTTTTAATAATTTTTATATTGTTTATAAATAGAAGAATTCGAGGTTATATAACAACCTAAGCCCACCGAAGATATTGTGTCCACCATTGTCTATTTTAGCTCGTTATATATTGTCGTCAGCCTCGCAGTTTTAAAAAATGAGCGTAGTCAACCTCACCGTTTTGAAAATGAGAAGTTTCCACACACTTTCTGATTGATCATAGTAGGCATGATTCAAACAGTCTATGCAGCTTCATCATCTCGGGTCAACTCAATTTAAAAAAAAAAAAAAAAAAAAGAATAGCTTCCGTCTCTCATATGGATTTATTAAGATATAATATTTTGAGAATATATTATGATAATTAGTTATGGAATATATGATAGTCGTATTCAGTTAATATTTTAACTTAACGATTTGATTAGTAGTATATTTTATCTCATTCTCGAGATTTGGTTAGCTTGTGTCTTACCGATAACACTTTTAATCTCATTTCTATTTCTCATTCTTAATATGGTATTAGAGCCTCGTTCGGTTTCATAATTATAAGAATTTGTTCTATAAGCGAACTATTTTACAAATAATCTCTCATGGATATATCGGCACATACTCTTTTTTCTTGGTGGGACATGTTTCATTCCCCTAATCCACCCCCTTAAGTGTCCGGCGAGTTTCCAGACTCCTAAAAGGAATGTTTCATTTCCCTCTACATCCTCTCCCTCGCTTGGCACACCGTCCGATGTTTGACTCTAATACAATTTGTAACAACTCAAGTCCACCACAAGAAGACATTATCCGCTTTGGCCTATTATATATCGCCATCAACCTCACGATTTTAAACAAATCTAGTAAAGAGGGATTTTCACCCCCTTATAACCAAGATAGAATCTCACAAGTTAGGTCAAAGAAATCGATATATTAAGTCCAATCCAATCGAAATTGAATATAAACGTGAACCAAACCTTAGTAGCCTTTAATAGATCACATGCTATTCGATAGGGTAATAATCAATAGAACCGTTAGGTTTGATATTAAAATCAATAAAGTTTGCCCCATGCCATTTCAAAAGGTAAAGACAAACCCTTTTCCAAATTTTAGTTAAAAAGTCAATTTTAATCGCAACAATATAAACCCAACCTTTTGTTAGGTCATCCTTCCTTTACTTAGTTTTAAAGTTTCCATCTTTATTTATTTATTTATTTATTTTTAACAATTTTCTATGCTACGAAAATTCATCCAAGTACGAGATTAAAAAACTAAATTAAAAAATTAAAAAATATAAATTTTTACAAAAATTATCTCGTGTTAGTTCAAAGAAACAAAAATGGTAACAAATAATGAGTGTGTGTATAAAGCTTAGACAATATGATGCACCCTTCTATCATCCTCTTCAAAGCTCGATCTATCATCATCATCACTATCAACATCAGATTCCTATTTCATACACAGTAACAAAACTCTCGATCAGTCACCCATTTTAAAAATACCTCAACTTTCCCTCTTTTTTCGGCTTTCCAAATATAAACTAAAACTCACCTCTTCATTCTGATATCGATACCGATTTCGACGAGCACTATTTTGAATGGCAGTGATCGTTCGAATTATCACGTACATAGGAAAAATAATCCCGCTAACTCTTAAAATAAGAACCTAAATCAAATATGCACAACAAAATAATTAATATACATTTCTCCTTCAATCGAACCGAAGAGAATCGAGTACTCACAGTGGCAAGCGTAAATGGGTATTGTGCAGTGTCAATAGTAACCACTTCATAGAAATGTCTCACCAACAACATTAAAGTAAACTGCATAACAAAGGAAATTAATACAAAAATGTGAACTTTTTTATAAAGTCATAAGGGAATCTTAGGATTAAAAGGGTAAATTTGTTTGTGAAATTTTTTAAGGGAAAGAAATGTAGCTGAAAAAAAAGTTATGGTAGGCTACTCGGACTAACGGTTATTTGTTGGGTTGGTGACCTACATTATACTAAAAAATATAATCATAGTCGAACCCCACTAGAATATATATATTAATTACGGCTGAACTATAGTTTAGATGAATGAATGTTATTAATATCTATGTTTAAATTTTAACCTATGATAGTGGGTGGAATTAATTAGAATAAAATAATGAAATTAGTGTAAGACATAATGAATTCCAATTATGTAGTGGTAAGTTAAACCCACTATGAAATTAGTGTTTGATAATTGAGGAACTTACAGTGAGAGCCACGGATTTACAGCAGGAAGCACCACGGTCAGCGGTGGTGGAGCAAGTGGAGTCCGACGCGCCGCCGTCTGCGGGTGGCGATGCGGGCTCTGCCGCCTCTTCTTCCTCGTTTCTAGGGATTTGCAAACTATCCCTGCCAACGAATTTTTTTAATTTCATTTCCTTAAATGTTTTTTAAAAAATCGCCAGCAGAGCCGAGGAATTGGCTGTAAAGCATGTCTGGTTCGCGATTTAAGAAATTTCCCATTTCCATTACAAAGTGGAAAAGGAAAAAAAATACCTGATAGTGACACCTGGATCGCCGCGTTGAGGCTTCTTAGAAGGTGACGTGTAGCCTGGTTCGTAATTCTGTAAGAACAAAAACAAATTTTAAAAAAAAATATATATATATATATATTCCTGTTATTTAATGATTTACTTTTAATTGATAACAGAATTTTAAATTATTGTTTTTAAATTAATGTAGAAGGGATAGGCAAACATTTATTAATTTCATCTATTAAATAACGCATTAAAATATTTCAAGGCGAAAATAGTAATATTCGAAGGGGAAAAAAAATTGTATTTTTAAAATTAAAAGTAAGAAAATAGAATGTTTTTTTCAGAGAGACTTGAATACAAAGAAAAACACGAAAATCCAGTGGGCAAGAAACCCATATGGATTCAGAGATGAAAATAAAAAAATAAATAAAATTTGAATTTAAAGAAAACCCAGAAACGCAAAGATCAGGAAGAACAGAGGAAAAAAAACAGCGAACCTGGAGACAAATTTCACAGACTGTGCTGCCTTTTTCGGTGCACCATCTCTGAATACAGTCTCTGTGAGCGAACTGAAAAGACAAATTCAAATTCAAATTCAATTGAAATTCGGAAGTGGAAGAAGGAATGGGAATTTGGGGGTTACCTTAATGGTGCCAGAACAGGAACAGGGGGCTTCGAGTTGGAGGGCAGTTTCGAGTTCGTCTTCGTGGCAGATCCTACAGCGTGAGACTTGGTAGGACGTTTGGAATTGGAACTCCTCTACGTATAGAGACACTTCGCCCATTTTTTTTGTTGTTGTCGTTGTTGTTCAAAATGCTCTGTTTTTATTCAAAACAAACTCTCCGTTTTTCTCGGTGTTCTTCCCTGTTTTGTGGATTCTCAGCTTTAAATAAACGAAAGGGAGTATGAATTTCCCAAATCACCCTTGGGGTTCGCTTATCAATTGTGATTGAATACTTCAACAGACTACCAACACATGGAAGGAAGTCGAGTCACATAACTCCGTGTGATGCGAGAAAAATAACAAATCATTTATGATTTTTTAATTATGTTGGGAGAAAAAAATTAGATGAGATTTATTGTATTAATCAAATATACACCCGACCCCATTTAAGCTCCACGATACTTCAACCTAAACGCAAAATATGTCGAGTCTAATGTGAGTAGGCTAAATCAACCCCTTCTACTACTTACTTGAATTGTCCGTTTAATCTAGTGGGGCTGTGAATTCTCGTTTAAACAGAGAATGAGGGAAGGAGTCGAAAGAGATTTTTCTTCCCTAAATAGGGTTGGGAATGAAAATTGCATCCTCATCCCTGTCCATACCTCGATTCACCTTGTCCCACTTTTATATATATTTTACGGTTGGGAACTCGATCCTTGCAAATTCCTGGTAAGAATCTCCACTTCGATAGTTGCAAAAATAAATTGAGAATGCAATAAGAGGTGAAGATGAAGAACGCTTTTTGTCCCTGCTGGACCCTATGTGATAGTATATACGTTGAGCATGTAAGTATACTCTAAATATTCACTAAATTAGAGACTTGAGGACTATATATATATATATATATATATATATTTTGTAAGATTCATCTAAGGATGGTTTGTGGCTGTCCCAGGTAACATAATTTGGGATCTTAATTATTTATTAAGAAATAATCTAAATGATTAAATAAATTTGAAACATAAAATAGTAATAAAAAAATTATTATTTATTTATAAAGAATTTAAAAGATTCAAAATCTTTTTCAATTGTAAAAAATATAGAAAAGATGTTTTTTTTTTTTTTTTTTTTTTTTTATCAAACCCCATTGTGAAATATGCTTTAATTCATGATAGGAGAAGAATATTTGGATAACAAAATCATTTCAAATCCTTTATTCCGTTTTTACCCCTTTCTACACTCTTTTTAGATTCTCTTTTTTTTTTTTTTTTTAATATATTAATATAATTGACATCAATGAAAAGATTGAAATTAAAATATTTGTA
Organism: Cucurbita pepo subsp. pepo; assembly: GCF_057944985.1. Taxonomy (NCBI): domain Eukaryota; kingdom Viridiplantae; phylum Streptophyta; class Magnoliopsida; order Cucurbitales; family Cucurbitaceae; genus Cucurbita; species Cucurbita pepo. Next base: position 4,879,311 of record NC_141800.1, on the reverse strand, counting down.
ATGAATTAAAAAATAGTTATAAATGATTAATTAATTAACTAAATAATTTAACATTCTTATCAATAAATAAAAGATACAAATTATTTTTTAAGTTTTGACCTAACTAACCAAAATCCAATAGGGAACCACCTAAAAGAACCTATCCCCACCAAAACATTTTTTAATTTCATATTCACAAAAAATAAAATAAAATAAAATAAACATTTAATTTCGCCACGTCATTAAACGTGAACATAATGAGTATGAAAAATAATTAATTAAAATACGCATGCAAATATATCAGACATAAGATAAGAGAAGAGATTGAGTTAATATAATATTGCTTCACATGGCCGATTTAATAAATAAAAGGAATAGTAGGGATAAAATCGTCTTTTGAATTTCTTGTTTTGCTGGAAAGGGATCAGGAGCCTGCGATTTTAAAATCAACGGTCTAGATGAATTTAAAGCGGAAATTCAAATTTGTGGGCCGGCTAATGGGAGCCCATTTTCACCGGCCCGTTTCGAACGACCGGGAGGAGGACGGTGGCCGGTTTATTTTTATAAATTATAAAAATAAATAGATAAGGATTTTTAAAATTATTAAAAATAAGAAATCGTGAGAATATTAAAGAATTAGGTAAAGAAAAAAGTATGCTAATTATCTTGAATTAAAATGTAAGCTAATTAAAGAAGATAGAAGGAAGAAAATGGATTAATAATTTAATAAAGTAAATATTTTATAAGGTGGGTTGGTCTAACTCAGTGTCCGATTTGGTTTGGTTGGGTGCACCGAACTGTTGTTGCCGGCCCAGCAGGCCAACTCGTTGGTTCACTTTTTAATTTTTATTTTTAAAATTATTTATTATTTTCTCAACTAATTTACTACCATTTGTCTTTGGCGTTACCACCAATAACGTAACTTCTTATTATTTAAATTGGGTACCATAATAATTAAAATGGTACTATTTTACCGGAAAACTAAATACTATAAATATTATTATAATAATCATAAAACCAACTTAAGTTAATAACGAATAAGAGAAAAGTTCTTTTATGAGTAAAAAAGAAATTTAGACGGTTAAAATGGTAATATTTTGTGAACTTTAAGGTTATTATACATTTAGGATTAAAATAAATACAATAAAAAATAAAATAAATAAAAATGGTAATTAAGCCCAAAGTGGAAACCCACAAATCTATGGCCTTTCACTTTCACTTGAATGCTTCTCCTACCTATAAATCAAAATCTTGGACCCCATTCTATTATTGGACCCTTGTTTTCATTTTATTTTTTTACTTACAAATTCATATTTATTCTATTTACTTTTTAGTATTTAATTAGCGTTCAATTTTTTTTTATTTTCTTTTTAAATTTGGTACAAAACTACCTCATTAAATTAATAAAAATACCATTAAACTTTTGTATTTTATCTAAAAATATTCGGGACACTTTCAAAAGTTTCATTAATATTATTAAATTTTAAAAAAAAAATCTAAAAAGATATTTAGAATTAGTTTTGAAGGTAAATTATTAATACTTTATTTGAAAATTACTCTGGAACTTTTAATAGTATTTCAAGCATAACATTTAATTTTAAAAAGTTTCATAATACACTTCAATAAGAAGTTTAAAAATACTCTTATAAAATACTTATGAACATTTAAAAGGAACATTAACGCTCTCTGCCTTTATAAAAAAATTATTAATGTCAATAAATCAATCAATGGATATGACACCTAACACATTATCTTCAAACTTTTTAATATTATTTTTAAAATTTTATAAGTATTTTTGAAAGGTTGTAATAATAATAAAGGCATTTTTGAACTTGTTCGTGTTTTTTTTTTTTTTTTAATTTTGTTAATTTTTTAATTTAAAAATATTAATGAAACGTTTGAAAACTTCAACCAAAAAATTTTTGTTTAAAATACTTTTAAAAGTTAGATGGGTATTTTTTTTAAATCATGAAAGTTTTCAAATATTCAATTATTTTTTATATAAAAAAAAAAAATCTAAATGTCTACTTGTGTTTTTGTTTCATTAATTATATTTGGTGTTTGAAACTTAGATATTTTCTATAATATAGATATTATAAAAACAAAAGAAAACAAAATCATTGTGAAATAGAATATCAGATATTTATTTCACAATTGATTCAAAATATCATCAAACCAGTTTTCTTTTTATTTTTTTTTTAAATATTACAATTAAAGACTACAATATATTTGGATATTTTCCACTTTGGCTGCTTAATTTTTTTTTTTTTTTCTTTTTGAATTTTAATTTTGATGTAAACAAATACCAAAAAGTCATGAAAGTTCAGAGCCAAATTGGATTTTTAACTAAGGAAAATTATACAAAAAAGAGACAAATTAAACCTCAATTATTGTTCGAGTAAAATAATATCAAACATTAATTTTTAAATTTATTTAAATATGGAAAAAGAAATATTATTTAACTTTTAAAAAGTCTAACTTTTTCGTCTAAAAACATTTAAATGATTCATTAACTTAAAAAAAAAAAAAAAAAAAAAGCAACTATTATAGTTTAAAAATATCTATTTTAATCATTAACATCACAAAAAGCATATTTCAATTATTGAAAGGTTAAACAATTGTGATTATAAGTAATAATTTTTAAAACAAAATATAAATATATTTAAAAAGAAATTGTATCTAAAATTTAATTTTACAATATTCAATAAAAGAAAATGAAAATTTCATCTTTATCTCTAGAAATAATATCTCCTCACTGCTGTCCCCATCAAAACATCATCCAATTTGCACTTTTTAGTCCCTCATTTTGCTCCATTTTACGATATGTGCACCCATCAATTGAATTGAAAGGTAACTATTTGATTACGAGGTTTTTGATCTAATAATAATATAAATGGTAGCTTCTTCCGACCTAGTTTGATTCAAAAGGAAGATCAGGATCTTTTTTTTTTCACAATAAGCAAACGACTCTTTATCAGAGTTGCAAGGGTTTCAAACCATAACTATAACATGTTGTACTAAATGCTGAGTTCTATTGGTTGAATAAAGTGGCTGTTGTTCTGTCTCTAATTAAATAATGTTCCTATTAAAATATGATATTTAGAGAATATATCTTAATAATTAGTTATGGATTATATCTTAAATATTCGTTAATATTTTTATTTTATTGTTGAGTTATTAGTACTATATTTTATCCTATGATTTGATTAGCAATATATTTTATGTCATTTACAAGATTTAGTTAGTTAATATCTTTTCTTAGCCGTAATCCGTTAATATATATATATATATATATATATATATATATATATTTTGGAATTGTTAGTAGTATATTTTATGTATAATTTTATTAGCAGTATATTTTAGTTAATATTTTTTCTTTATTTTATCTTGTTTACAAGATTTAATTAGTTATATATTCTCATTATTAGATATTATTTATAGTTTGTATCATATTTAAACGCTCTAAACATTAATAAAATCATCCTCTCGATCTCACCTTTGTTTCTCATGATTAACAGTTCTTAAGGTAAATAAATCTCTAACTTCTAGAGTTCACTGCTTTGACTCTAATTATTCTAATTTTTTCTCGAACATTTAGTATTTTATTTTAATTCACATAAAAATTTATTTATAGATCATAGCTTTATTTTATTTTATTTTATTTTATTTTATTTTATTCTTCGTACAACTTGGAGTTGTAGGACATGGTATTTGAATAAAAAGAAAGTAATTAAAAGCTATTTGAATGAGATGTGATGTGTGACATATTTCATAATATAACTTTAATAATTATTGTTTTTGGCTTGTTTCTTTTAATATCAGCATTAAACTGATTTTTTTAAATTATTTAATTATTTAATTAATTAAAATTTTATTAAAAAAATATCAAGGGGCTTTTGTGCTCGGATAAGCTGTTACGTTAAAATCACAGAAATAGAAACGGATAGATTTAAATTCGTCGCTCAATGGATTCAATAAAATTATGCATTTCGCCCTAAACAAAAATGGGTTCCGCTGTCTCATCCAGAACCTGAGGCCAATACACTTCTCCACGCCATATATATACACACACATTACGGGCGCTATTATCATCTCAATAATTTACATTAACTCAACCAAATCCGGTGAAGAAGGCGATTATGGAAGCCGCGAAATCGTTGAAGGTGAACGGACAGAGGATCGTGGTTGCTGTAGACGAGAGTGAAGAGAGTATGTTCGCCTTGCAATGGTGTCTCTCAAATCTCACTTCTCCAGATACCAAAAACACTCTGATTCTCCTCTACGTCAAGCCGTCTCCGGCCATTTCCATTTCCTCCTTCGATGCGCCGGGTAAAATTTTTCGATTCAGGCATCTGATTTCGTGAATTTGAATTTTGACGGTTTGTTTGTACTTTAGGCTATGTGTTTTCGAGCGATGTGATTTCGGCGATGGAAAAGCACGGCAAGGATCTGGTTAGTGCGGTGATGAAGAGAGCCGAAGCAGTATATGCGAAGTTTAATACGAATGTAATGGATCGACTATCTCTGATTTCTAATCTCTGATCTGTGATCTGTTTAGTTTGATTGTTTTTGTATGTGTTGATTTTCTGAGTGGCATTTTGTCGAACACCTGTTGTGTTGCAGGTAAATTTGGAGAGAGTAGTAGGGAGGGGAGATGCGAAGAACGTGATATGTCGTACTGTGGAGAAGCTTGAAGCCGATACCTTGGTTATGGGATGCCATGGTTATGGTTTCTTCCAGAGGTCCGTTCAAATTTTTGGCTATCTCATTTCTTTATGTTCATTTTGAAATTACTCTCAAGAGCAAAACGTTTCTTAATTAATATATGTGTGAACAATTTTTTTATACTAATTCCGTCACGCCAATATTAAACAGATCATAAGCAACAAAATATTAGGTAGGATGGATACTCACTTATGTTAATTTGTGTTTGCAGGGCACTGCTTGGGAGCGTGAGTGATTACTGTGCCAAATATGCGAAATGTCCCGTTGTTATTGTCAAGCAACCTTAGAATTCCATGCAAAGAAATTAAAGCTCTTAATTCTGATGCAATATAGCTTAATCAAAGTTCTAAGGAAAATGAAGGAGAGCTTCAATTTATTTTTGAGAACATTTGAAATTAGACTAATTTAAGTTAATCGGAATGAAGTATAATTCTATCTAGTTCAAAGTAATTTTTGTTTGGTTACATTCAAGTTGATAAAAGAACCATCAATTTAGACATTAAAATGTTGTCCCATCATTGATTATTACTCCATTAAAGTCTACTACGACTCGATTTAAATTGGATCTATTTTAATTTAAATCCCTTTCCATATATGATATATATTAGAAATATAATTATATTTTACATTTTTTTTTGAAGTCATAAATAGAAATTTGTGAGATATTAATATCTATTAATAAAAATGAAATTTACGGGTTTTAAAAGTTTTAATTAGAGTTGTATAATCATATTTATTAAAGTTGGGAATAGAAATTGCAATGATTTACCTATAAGATTAATATTATATTCATAATTCAATTATTTAAATCATAGAGGAACGTTCAAATACTCCCTTGATATTTAAATAAATAAATAAAAGAAAATTGGAGAACTATAAAATTAAAAATTTAGGTAAATTGGGAAGAAACAGGAAATGCACGCGAAATTCACAAACGAGAGCTGTCTGATTTTACATTACAGTTTACACCCAACAAAAAAAGAAAAAAAAAAGTGTATTTCGATCCCTTTCGTATTCTCATCTTCTTCTCCGTTCAAACTCCAAATTCTCTCCTCGGATCGAAGCCCACAACCTTCCAGATTCCTCAATCTTCCCTCATCGGCGACCTAGATCCCCTTCAATTTCCCTCCGATCTGCTTCCGTTCGACTCCACCAATGTTCCTCATTGACTGGTTCTACGGCGTCTTGGCCTCCCTCGGTCTTTGGCAGAAGGAGGCCAAAATCCTGTTCCTTGGCCTCGACAATGCCGGAAAAACCACCCTGCTTCATATGTTGAAAGACGAGGTTTGATTTCTTCGATTTCAGTTTCGCGATTTGGGGGAAACTCTGTGTTTTATTTGTTAAACGTGAGGGATTTTGGATTTGGCTGTGGAAATGAAATAGTTAGAGATTTTGATTTGTTTTTCTTTTTCTGGTTTTCTTGTTCTAGAGGTTAGTTCAGCACCAGCCTACACAGTACCCGACGTCCGAGGAGTTGAGTATTGGAAAAATCAAATTCAAGGCCTTTGATTTAGGTGGACATCAAATCGCTCGTAGAGTCTGGAAGGATTATTATGCTAAGGTAACAAAACTCAGTTCTTCTGAAATTCGAGCTTATTGTATTTCCATTTTCAGTTGTTTACTTTGCTTTTGTGGTGACTTTCTTGGGCATTTGGTTCTGTTGAGGAGCACTTTCATATCAAATGAAGAACTATCGTTTAATTCCCAGCTGATAGTTAGTTTGGTAGCCTTTGATTTCCATGAGTTTAGGTATTTGACATGTCCAAGATGAAAGAAGAATGACATTAGTTCCTTCTTGAGCTGCATAATACACGTTCAGTTGTTTATCTTACTTCTTGATGTGTGATACTCAACTTATCAGTAATTTGTATCAGTCTCTTGTTATCAACAATTTGCTCACCTGCTCTTAGCATTTAAAGATCACATTTATAATAGTAATTGCTTTGCAGGGGAGTGATCTTCCCTATAGTTTAGTGATATACCGAGCCCTGCTTCTGAATCTTTGAAACACTGTGATTTTCCCCAATTTGAAATGAAAAATGATATTATCACAGGTAGATGCTGTTGTGTACCTGGTGGACGCCTTTGACAAAGACAGATTTGCAGAATCAAAAAAGGAGCTCGATGCTCTTCTCTCTGATGAGTCTCTTGCTAACGTGCCATTCCTGATATTGGGCAACAAGATTGACATTCCATACGCTGCATCAGAGGAAGAATTGCGGTACCATCTCGGATTGACGAGCTTCACCACAGGGAAGGGAAAGGTAAATCTGGCTGATTCGGATGTTCGAGCATTAGAGGTATTCATGTGCAGTATTGTTCGGAAGATGGGTTATGGTGATGGCTTCAAGTGGATGTCTCAATATATCAAGTAGTAGGTGAGATTGACAATGGTATGTGATACAGTTTCGTGAATTGATGAAATCCCACTGTCCGAAGCCCCTCCGAGTCGTTAATGTGGCGATTGGAGTTTGATATTGAGTGTGTGTTAGAGGGAGGGAGGGGGTTTGAGTTGAACTTTTCTTTTTTGTTTTGCTTTCAGATGATGTGTGGATGGAGGGAGGAGGTATACTCATGGCTTATTATGTAAAATTCAGTTCCTACCTCAAAAGTTTATTGTTCTTGACATTTTCATCTCTTGTTCTTGTTCATCTGACTCGGTTAGGATCTGCTTTCCTTCTAATTCTTGTTTATCAGCACCAGTTCTAAGTGGAAGGTCTGATAAAGTAAAAACTTGGACTACAGGAGGGGCATACATGAAAATTAAATTAGAAGCTTTTAGGCGCAGACACCAGTTCTAACCGCCGCCCCACATCCCTTCTTAAGCGCCATTCTCGCACCCTTGGTCATGCAACACCTCCTTGCTCACATTATGCAAGTTACATACATATGCGAGGGAGAGAAAGATCGAGAGAAACAGAGAGATAGGATGCTTACCAACGTATCTGACGATGCCAGTTCCCTTCTCTTCCGGAGACAGGTTCGATCGCCGTTGGTAGCGGGATCGAGCGAAGGTGTCGTCGAAAACGGATCCATGAGGGAGAGATTTGTTAAGGAGTCTGATTAAGAAGACGAGATCCACATGTTGGACATTCAGGTCGGGTGGCCCACACTAGTGCAGAAACTGCAGCCTAGAAGCCCATGGCCCAGATCGAACTCATGCAGTCCAGTTCGCGTGAAGCTCGTTTTGCTTGTCGACCCAAAGTTTGTGCCTCGACTCGAGTAACGACGCGCGTTCCTCAGTGTTGCACGTGTTGGGGGTGTGTCCTGCTCCTAGTCGTGACTCTCGACTCGACTGGCGGCTCAGTGTCGACTCAATTTGGCACCTTAGACGGAAGATATACCTGTTTTATACCACTTCCTAAGTTTCGACCCTCTCGCAACCATTTTTGACCTTATGGAGGCTACTTGAGGTAAGTAAGATTCATTTTTACTCAAAGTAAATATTTTTGGGATAAAATTAGAAGTAATCAATTCCTTTAGCTAGAGTATATGGAATCGTATGTCCTAAAGAATGTGATATGGGCGGGTATAGGTCGAGTTAAACGAATGTTTGAAGGATAGTTGCGCTAATCCTAATCTTCTAACCAAAACCGTCCGTTCTCAATGGCGTCTCGACGGGTAATGTCCGGTGGGCCGATCGACGTGTCGTTTGTGAAGGATCATCCAAAAATTTCTGGTGTTATTTGGGCTGGGTATCCGGGCCAGGCTGGAGGGCTGGCTATTGCTGATGTTTTGTTTGGTCAAACTAATCCAGGTATCTTTTATGGCCCAATATCCAGCCCATTGTATGGCCCAATTGACAGCCCATTATATACTGTTTTTCTTTCATGTTTTTAGGTGGAAAACTTCCCATGACGACAATGGGCCTGAGGCCTGGCCCATCTTATCCAGGAAGAACCTACAGATTCTACAATGGCCCCGTCGTTTACCCATTCGGCCACGCCTTAAGCTACACCACTTTCACTCACGAAATTCTCAACGCACCCACCGCCGGCAACCGGCGGCCCCATAACGCCACCGATTTCTCCGGCGAGGCTATAAGAGTCACGCACACAAAATGCAACAGGCTATCACTTGTGATCCACGTGGCAGTCAGAAATACGGGCCGACATGATGGGCCGTACACGTTGTTGGACAGATTTACGGGCCGACATGAGGCCCAAGCCCAGAAAGAAGTCCAGATTAATATCCACGTGTGTAAATTTCTGAGCGTGGTGGACAGGTTTGGAAATAGAAGAGTTCCAATGGGGGAACATGGAATTCACATTGGTGACGTTAGGCATTCAGTGTCTCTACAGGCTGAGACATTGGGGATTATCAAATCTTGAATGGGAAATGTGACGGATTTGCCCCTCTTGTCAATTTTATAATACCGGATTTGTCCTTCCCGGGATGGGGTTATTGTTGTGTTGGGGGCAAAATTGGGATATTATAAAGTCTAAAATTTATTGCAACAAAGTATTATAAAGCAATGGCTGTTGTTAGCTAAGGTTTGGCGTAAAATCGATGTCGGGACGTCCTCGCCCTCTTTTTCATTTCCTATTTTCTCAAATTTTCAATTTACTTTTGCAATTATTCCTCACGGAGAATGCATCACGATCCGGGGTTTTCCAAATTTAACTTAAATTGTAACAATATTTATCAAACGAGAAAGATCTCTTACCACTTACTCTATTTAATCGGGAATCCTTACCATACGAGGCATGTTCCCACGAAATAAATAAACATTTATTTTTATTGAAAATACCGATAGTGGCATATAATGCAATATAAAACCACCTCAAGTTGATGAATTGATTAAATAAAATCGAGAATCAATCGAAGTTTAGAAATATATTTAATCCTTGGAGGGACAGCAAAGACAGAACATGATGTGGGAGAATCAAAATCTAAGGTGTCTCATTATTTGAGTAAGTTTGAACAAGTGCATATCTTGTTGTTTGGAACAGCCCCCATCAACGTTTAAAATGGCATTTGTAATTGCTTACATCACCTGCAAATTCCCAAATCCCCATGACTTTCCACTCTGCCATTCAAGATAAACGATTATTTAATAACCCTGCTATAATTGTTTATAATCAAACTACCAACTCCAATGCTTGCATCACAAATATTCAGTATTTAATTAAATTTTGTAGTGTTTACCATCAAGGAATAACATCTCCAAGCTCTGAATGTAGGAGACGTTGATTGAATCAGTGATGTTGTTGCGAGTAGTAGTGCGATTGTACCTGTGTATGGTTTGCGAGCATGCTAGGAGGAGCATTGTGGTGTTAGGAATCACGGATCTCCACAATGGTATGATATTGTCCACTTTGAACATAAGCTCTCATGCCTTTGCTTTGAGCTTTTCCAAAAGGCCTCGTACCAATGGAGATAGTATTCCTCACTTATAAACCCAAACCAAAGTGGGACTCACTTCTAATAATCCTTAATATGTAGAAGCGAAAGGAAGGAAGAAAAATAAGATGTGACTATGTTGTGCATAATTCGACTGTAAAATTGATGTGCAAAGGAAGGAAGGAAGAAAAACGAAGAACTATGTCATGTGAGGATCCAAAGGAGTACAAGTACGTTGGACTCTATCATCATGTCATAAGATGATAGAGGAGTATGAGTACGTATACGGGTTTGACTTTTCAAACTAGGACTTGGGCTCATAAACATTGTACTGCCTACTAGCCTGGCCGAGGAGTATGATGATAAGTTTAGCACCAGATTGTTAGAGCAAATAACATAAACAACTGGATCTCAAGTGCAGTTTTATTAATTGTAAGCATGACATTATATAGCCTTTCTAGAAAGACAGAAACCACAAATAACGTAAATAGTTTAACATAAAAATATCAACAGAAAAATCCCAAGAGTCCCTACGACTCGTTAAAGACTAGAACTATATTTGAAACAGAAGTTGACGAGACCACTAATTTCTAACATATGAGTTCGTACACACGTTTGACATTTCACACTTGGACTTGGGTTGAGCATGACTCTCTCTCTCTCTCTCTCCAGTGCATTCGGGTTGAGTCAAATTAACCTGATCATTCACACACTAAAGCCATACCTAATCCAAATTGGATCACATCCAAAAAAATCAACCTGACCCAATCCAAAATTCTATCCAATTCAACCCAACTTCATAATTCGAGTTTAATGTATACTCCTATTCTAGACTTAGACAAAATGTTCAAACTTGAGAATTATTTTTGAATGACGAGGATGAAGATTACGATTATAAAAGGGGTTAAAAAGACTTTTAGGTAGGGAGGGGGAGTCTAAAACAAGTGGGTTTTCCATTTTTAAATGGTAACCTCTTCTTTTATGTTGTGTTGCACTAAAGTACCTGCTTTGCTGGTAGGCCTACTCAACTTAAAAGGGCTCTTTACCCATCAAAATCATCCCTTCAATATAAAGTTTACATTTTTTTCACACCATTTCCACTACAATTTCCAACATTTTTGCTCCATATTGCTGTTACATATTTTTTCACAAATTTTGCTTCCATGTTCTAAAACGACTGTTTCATCAAATTAACTAATTTTCCAAGCTCTTTTATTAATCATATTTTAAAAATAAAAGACCTATTAAAACGAGTTATTAAATGAAATAAAAAAAAAAAAAAAAAGTTATAAGTACCTTTAAAATAAAATCATTAAAGTGATCTGAGTTGCACATTTGGATCCTACCAACCTTTACATGACTAATTAAAATGAAGCCATTTTGAACTTGGGTCCCTACCAATAATGCTGTTTGATTTTGAGCTTGGGTCCTACCAATAATGCTATACCACTTCATTATAGTAAATTATTTTAATTATTTCTTTTAAATCATCAATATATATATACTCCTTTTTAACTTAATTAAAAACAATTATTTTATCTTACTTAAATAATACAAAGTACACACCAACTTTTTAATCATGTGTTACTCATTGAAGTTTTTTTTTTTTTTTTTTTTTTTTTTTTTTTTTTTTTTTTTTTTTTAACTGTGTTTCAAAAATTAATTTTTTATATAATTCGAACTCGTATCGTGTATATATATATATATATATATATATATATATATATTTACAGATTTTAAATTTTAAAGGTAAAATTTTCAATAATACTTGGTAGATCTAGAGGTATGATAATTTTTTTTAAAATAATTATATTTAATGTGATCTTAAAAGGTTTGTTTGGTGTTTTTTTTTAGTAAAAAGAAATATTAAATAATTAAATGATCTCGAAGGGATAAAATTAAACACTTATAAGGTTCAAATACCGATTATATTTTATAATTTTTTTTATATATATTTTAATAAATGGTTAAAATAATTTTTATTATGAATTTTAAATTAAATTTTATTGAACTTAAAAGACAGGTGAGTATGGCTCCAAAACGAACATGTGAGTATACTTCCAATTTTGATTTTTTTTTTTTTTTTTTTTTTAAGGTTGATAATAGGCCGCCTATAAAAAATTAATTTTAAAATGGATTGAAAATAAGATATATTAAAATAATATTTTTATTTTGTTTTGTTTATATTTTTTTACTCAAATACGTACAAGATTTTGCCTGCCAATTGGTACGTTATATTATGAATTTATTATTATTATTATTATTATTATTATTATTTAGTACACACTCATCAACGGCTTATATTCATTGACAGTCCTTTTTCTCCTCAGAAACTGGAATATACTCTTTTATCTGTAGTCGATGAAAAAGACGAGTTTACCCTCCCAACCAAAAAGGCCGAAACGACGTCGGTTTAATCGTTCCATTTTATTAGAATATTAAATTTATTAAATAATTATGTCCCATAACATCCACGTTTCCAAGTTGAACTGCCACGTCACTCCCACTATTTGTCGCATTCACTTCTATATAAATAAGACATAGTATGAGACCGACAGTGTGTAGAGAAAGGGTAGTGATAAAATTAGCAACTTGTTTGAAGTTGAGTGGGTGAAAAGAGAGTAGCCGGTTAATTAAGCGATGTCGTTTTGAATCTAGAGGGCAGGCGGCGAGAATGGGGAGGAGGCCGTGCTGTGAGAAAGTTGGCCTGAAAAAAGGGCGGTGGACGACGGAGGAAGATGATCGGTTGAAAAAGTACATTCTTGCAAATGGTGAAGGCTCCTGGAGATCCCTCCCCAAAAATGCAGGACTTCTCCGATGTGGGAAGAGTTGTCGACTAAGATGGATCAATTATTTACGGTCCGATTTGAAGCGAGGGAACATCACATCTCAAGAAGAAGATGTCATTATTAAGCTACATGCTTCCCTTGGAAACAGGTGAATTAATTTTCTTAACATTATTATTATTATTATTATTATTATTATTATTATTATAACTAAAAATGCTTCCTTTTTTTTTTCTATTTTTATTTTGGAAAAGAAAAAAAAAAGTTTCAATTTTTATCATTAGGGATTTAGTAATAATAATAATAATAAATAAATAAAATAAATAAATAAATAAAATACACCATTGGTTATGTATCACGTGTTTCACTTTCCCCTTTTTGTAACGCTCCTCTACAGTTCACTGTCTTGTACAGTTCAATCACGAATTTTCTTTCTTTTTTCGTCTATTTTTTTTATAATAAATAATATTTTACTCAAAATTGTCCTTTTACTCCCGTGGCTCAGGAAATCGTAATAATTCAATTTTTTTTTATAAATAATTGACACTAAAAAATAATTTTTTCATAATTTTATTTAAATGGTTTAAACTTTAATGACTAGACATGTTACATTATATTTGGTCAAACCATGGCAGTTTATTATTATCTTTTATATGTGGTTGAAATTACAGGAAAAAAAGGAGGAGTCATCACTTTATTTTAATATAGAAAATGGACAGACAGGAAAAAGAAGCCAAATCTGGTCGTTTTTTTAATTATTTTTTTCTTGTTTCTAGATGGTCTTTGATTGCCAGCCATTTGCCTGGAAGAACAGACAACGAGATTAAAAATTATTGGAATTCACATTTAAGTCGTCAAATTAAAACATTTCGTGGACGGAACGATGATGTCCCGGTAATTGTGGATGAAGCTAAACTCAGCCTCCTGCAACGGAGGAAGGGCGGCCGTGGGAGGCGGAGCAAGGCGGAGGTGGAGGCAGAGGTAGCGAGGGAGATTCTTCCGATGCCGGATCTGGAGAGAGAAAGTTCCGTTTGTGGGGGTGTGGATGACATCACGGAGGAGAGGGAAAGTCGAAACGAGGAAACTGTTGACGACGCGGGAGAAGGACGACATGACGTTGGTGGTGGTTCTGTGTCGTTGGATTTTAATGATGATGTTTTGGAGGAGGACGACATGTCGTTGGACTTGAGTGAATTGATAACTAACGTGGAGGTGGAATGGAACGACGATACAGCTGGCACGTGTGAAAGCAATACCGCCACTGTTGCTGTCGTTGACGCCGGTACGGCGGAGATGGAGCTTGGCGGTGAGTGTAGTTCGGTTAGTTCTTCGTTCAGTCTCGACAGTCCATGGAACTGGGAAAGCTTCGCCGGCGGCCATGAATGGGACGCCGTCGAGTTTGACGCCGGAGACGCTGCCGAACCCGACGCCGTGATTTCTTGGCTTTTGTCTTAATTTAAAAAAAAAAAATAAAAAAATAAAATCAACGGCGGTGTTGTTTTGTTTAGAGTGTTTGTAATTACAGCAATTGAGAGAATCTGTCAGATACTGAGACTTTTCTTTGTCTTTCCCGTTTTAGCCTTCTGTCTCTCTGTAGAAAAATTTGTATGGAATAAATTATTACTTAAAAGCAATTTCCACGGTTCTTGGAAAAATATTTATAAAAAAATAATAATAATAAAGAAAAATAATTTTTATAAAATTTCTAATTACTTTTAGATTATTGAAATATTTCCATTCCAAATATTTTAAATTATATTTAAAACTATTTTCAAATAATAATTTTAAAAAATAAGTGCGTGTGACGGAATGTAGCTAAACCAAATCAAGAGTTCTAACTGAGTCAGACAAAACTTTTTTGCTCAAGTTCTTGCAATTGAACATACTTCACGATTTGGTTCTTCGAATGCTAGCCATGGAGGGGAATGCCATCAATTAGGGCATTATTAGTCACTAACCACTCGCTAGCCGGCCGCTCGGGCTCCAAATTTCAAATTTGTTATTTTAACCATCTCCTCTACTCCACTTAAGATAGAGAAAGATACATCTAAGCTTTGCAAGATTACAACTATTTTACTTTATTTTATCAGGAACAATATATTAATAAGAAGTTTTACGATTTGAAATATTTGATATATAGATTGTGCATTAGTATATATCGACCACTTTGGAATTAGAAAATGTAAGCACATACAACATATATGAACATAAGCCCGAAAGCAAATATTAACCATCCTAGGTCCCACTACATACAACCTATATACATGAACATGAACTTGGACCCACTAACCCATATACAAAATAAAGTAACATATATGCATACGGTCCAATAATATATGAGAAATTAATGTTTGAATGATATGGTGCAACGTAACATATAATAATGCATATTCATAACACGTAACTCACTTGACCTACCACCATATAATCCAATCCTCAAATCCACCTAAGACCTATGATATATTTATGCTCAATTCATACACAAATAAGTCCCGTTGAGATTTTTCTCCCAAATTGGTGTATGAATATGCATGTATATCACTTAGGACCTATGATGTATTGTGCGCCAAATGCTACAAATACAAAACTATGACCGATTGTTGTAGGGAAAGCGGAATGAATGTACTCACAATCACAATGAACGGAATTACACAAAGAGACACCAAGATATTTACGTGGTTCAGAGAGAAGAAGTTCCCATACATCCACGGGTAACAAACAATCACTAATAATCAGAGTGTTACAAGTGAATACCTCACTCTTACACTACAAAGACTCTCACCAAAATGTTACTCAAGAAAATACAATGTGACTCATAAAACTCTATCGAATTCTGATATCATCAACCTCCTAGACAAACCCATTATATAGGGACAATTGTTTGAATCATCAAACGTTATGGAATTAAATAAGGATTAATATTAAAATTGTTACAAAATTAATAATATTCTTATTTAATCAATGGTAAATTGTTGAGAGTTAATAACTAAATTAAATAAAAACTCATGACAATTTTTCAACCTGATGTATTTTCACGAGGCTATCACTCTGATTGACTTGAGAAAGTTTAAGGCGGTGAGAATCAACCTTCAAAGAATTGCATCTTTGGCCAAATATTTTAGACGATGGTTTACGAGGATTCTTGCCCGATTAAGTTCAATGATTGTAAGGCTTTTAAAGTAGACAAGAAAGGCTATCTAATCAAAAGTAGAGTTATATCAACATTTTTATAAATAATTTTATATTCATATTTATCATTATCACATTAATTGCTTTATTTATTCTAATTAATAAGCCTAAAATAATTTGTTCAATATGATGATAGGAATATGGTAATTGACAAACAAATATTTAAATTATAACTATGACTTATATATCAAAAACTAGCTTAAATGACGAATAAATATTTAAATTATAATTAAATAATATAATAAATGAAATAGTTATTAACCATCACTAATTCCATAAATTCAATATTAGAGTGCATTTAATTTACGTAGGTCTTAAAGCTTAACTTTGAAAACTATCCGGCAAACTTCGGTATAATCTCATAGAGTATAGTCTTAAGTCATGAAATATCATAAGTTAGTTTTATGGTTACGAACCCTTACCAATTGAGTTAGGTTCACGATTAATGGTTAGTTAACGAACTCCTAATTGTCCATATATAACTGCTAGCATCACAAACATATAAAATAGAGACATAGCATAGCGACCTAAACATGGATACGTAATCATGAATTTCAGTTCATAGACATTTAGTAAACATACATAATAGCAATCAACTGAGGTCATCTCAGCTCATTCCATACTCAAATCTTTATAATAGGTTTCGTTCAACATGTTTTGTATCATACTAATGGCATGCTCTCGATTTTGGTTAAATCATAGCTCAACAAATCATCTCTTGATAAACGTGCTCTTGCATGCATCAAATCAACTCATTTCATACTCAAATTTCTACATGTTTTTTTTTAATATCATATTATCATGTATACTACGAACATAGTTAAATCCAAGGTTTCAAGATGCTACATACTTGAAAAGCGTGATACTTCTTGCTTGAGTTCAATCTCTTAGGAAGTTCCAAAATTTGCCAAACATCTCAAATATGTTCGGTGAGAAAACTCTGTGAATATAAGTGAAAACAATGCAAAAATTAGAGTTTAAATGAAAAAATAAAAAAACACACAAAAAAGGGTAGCGTTGAGTCGGGTGCCGCTAAAAATATTGATTTTCAGTAGATCTAGATTCTTAATGATCCACGATCCGAGATCGTAAGAAATGATTTCAAATCTAGAGATAAAAGCGTAGCATAACCAAAATTATTTTTTTTATTATGGTACTAATTTGTTGAAACATCATAAACAAAGTCCTCGACACTTGAATTTTCATGATTATTTTTTTAATCCGATCTTTTTATTACTTAATACTACAATTTATTTTCAAGATTGATTAATAAATTCTTAATAGATTGAAAATTAGGATTCAAGAAAATTAAATTTAAAAAAAAAAACACTAAAATGATAAAGATATCATGGTTAAGCGTGTTTGACAGGTGTCATCATTAAAAGAACATATCAAACAAAATTACATAAATGACTTTCTTATTTAAAAAAAAAAAAGAAAAAAACATAAGGACAAACCTGTAATTTGTCGTTGGCATGTGTTACACGAGCCGTATTGATAGTATTATGATTTCTTATTGGCCGTCCAATTATTCAGAAATTATTTATGTTTTATATGAGATTCAGTGATGCAATCATAGGCCCAGGGGCATGTGATCTTGTCCTCATTTTTCCTGTTTATTGTTCGGTCTAAATTATTATTATTATTTTCTTTTTTTCTTTTGGAAAAACCACAAATTGAAAGTACTTTTTTTTAATATATATTTTAATTTTCTCGGTTTAAAGTGAACAATTTCATAACATAAGTCTATATAATAGGTATATTTATTCGAGAACTCGAAGAAAAGTTGAGCCTCGCAGGGAGCTTAATCTCATTAATTATCCAAAATAAATAAATAAATATTTGAAAGGTTACAAATCGAAAATAAACGTATACAACAAAAGTAAAAAATAAAAAAGAAATACGTTTAAGAATTTGTAGGCCAAAGTGAAATTTTAGCCGTCAAAATTTCCGAAATAAAATAAATCAAGAAAAGGAAAAGCATAAGACATTGTATAGTAAAATCTAAAATATATTATTTTATTTTATCGTGTAGCTCATTCAGACACGTGTAGATTCAAACACTGACAAACAATAATAATAATATATTAAATTACGGATCTAATCAATAAATTCCAAACAAATTTATATGTCCATTCTATATAATTTAAATTTAATTAATTTTATATTTAACGTATCTAAGTTACGAATCCTTACCAATAAGCGAGGATTTGAATATTCTAGTATGTGAAGTAAAAGTCTTATTTATTAATAAAATTATCAAGTAAAAGAAACCAAATTCCAATTATTTCAAGGTTCTTACCAAATGGAAGTTTCTTTTAGATGTGTATGATACATAGACACTCAAAAAAATAATAATTACCTGACAATGGGTGGTCCACGGGTAAATGCTCTTTTCCATCCTTTTTGTTTGTGTCCCCACCACGTGATACGAGCATGATTACTATACGCCAAAATTTACCCACAATATACAATAAAAACAGTGAATTGTCTATGAATAATAATAATAATAATAATAAAACTTTATTTTTCTTTCGTTAATATTTTTGCAAAAATATATTTAATTTGCGCATTCAACCTAAGAAAATAAAAGCTAGATTCGATGATTCTAAGGTTTCCACTTTTCCAGTTTTGTTGGACGAAATAATTATTAGTATTATTATCATTTTAAAAAAAGAAAATATAATAGCGATTTTCTTTTAATATTGAATATTGAATATTTAAAAAAAAAAAAAAGGGAAAAAAAATGGTAACTTTAAACCATAAAAAAACAATATTGAAATTAAAAAGAAAAGGACAAACAAATAAAAATAATAGACGTTCAGACAAGAACCAGAATTAATCATTTCTGTTTCTAATGCAAATGTCTTATTTTTAGTAACGTTGTTACATTTAATTCCTCAAACTTTTCTATCAATTTCTTTCGTAAGGGTAAAAATTGGGTTGTCTTGTTTGAATATAATTTTTTATATTTTTCCTTTTAAGGAAAACTAACTAAATTAACTTTTAAAAATCTAATAATTGAATTTAAAAACTTTTTTTTAGAGATTTTTTTAGATAGATTATCTGTTAAATGGTTAACAAAAAAAAATTTCGGGTTGTGGCTTGACACGGTCGAATATGGGTTGGGTGATGGTGGGTCATATGTTAGTAGGTTTGAGGCGTTGGCTAGGCGCAGGTTGTGCCTATGTGTGGACTAGAGGGACATAGGGTGCAACGCATTCAGCCGAATGCGAGCCAGACTTCTTGTCTGAAGGCGTGAGGGGGCTGAGTGTTTCAAAGTTGTGAGGTTCAGTCTCGAGCCTGTGATTCGGGTCTGGAGTCTTTTGAGACTTCAATTTAAACTTAAGTCGAGACACATGCTACACAAATATGATAAATTTTAATGAAAAGAAAAATTTAGAGTATAACTCAGTCGTAATGGTCTCTTCTAACATACATTCTTCTCTTTTAGCTTGATTATAAAAAATAACCTCTTTTTTTTATTTATTTATTTATTTATTCTATTTTTGTATTGTTACTTTATTAAGATTCTAAAACTAGAAGGTAAAAAAACAAGATATTGAAATAAGTACTCGAAAAGAGAAATAAATTAAAAATAAAAAGTAAATAAAATTTAAGCCGTCAAAAATACTGAAATTAAAAATTCAAAAGAAGTATTAAAAAAATCAACAAAAATACAAACTACAAGACATTGTATACTAAAATCTAAAATATGTTAATTTATTTGTCGTGTAGCTCGTTCAGAAACACGTGCGTAGATCCAAACAAAATTAATTTTTTACTCCCGCCAAACAGTAATAATATATTAAATTACAAATGTCAATCAACCTATTATAACAATTTTAATATATTATTCTACATTTTTTAAATTTAACACGAGAATTTCAGTCCAAGTAGTATATTTTATGTATAAATTTACTCGAGATTACAATGAAATAGACCCAAATTAAGTAGATGGTTTGATGAAAATTATTTATTTATAATCAAATAAATGAAAATAATATGGAAAAAATATAGAAAGAGTAATAAATGAAAATAATTTAATATTAAATATTTATGTTAAACTATAATTTAATATTAAATAAATTTAATAAGTTAAATTATATATTATTTTTCTAAAAATATATTATAAAATGTTTTAAAATATTTTTGACTCATTCAAAGACTTTTGTGTGTTTGTGGGGGAGAATGTGGGGCCCACCCATCATCGAACTGTGTGGAAACATAGTAACGTGACTAAAATTAAGACGAGCTCAAAATGAAAAGCACAAGACATTGTATTATAAAATAATAATTAAATATATATATATATATATTATTTTTAACTGTCGTGTAGCTCGTTTAGAAACACGTGCATATACTCCATTCAAAATTAACTCAACACTATCCTCCAAATAATAATGACGTTTTAAATGATAAATATATTTTTAATTCAATTTTGTGGAGATCCTATTTTTAAATTAAGTCAAGTGGTTACGTAAGAAAACGGGTTTATTTTTAAAATAAAACATCAATTTAAAATTAAAAGAAGTTTAAGAGATCCGATCACATGTACATTTTGAATAAACTAAGTACTTTAGGAATATAAGTTCAAAGTAACTTTATACAAATAAACCCAAACGACTTATGTAGCATAAAAAAATTGTAAATAACTCATTTTAAATTATGTTAAATTTATGTCTGAAATCTTGCCATTATATTTGTAATTTAATATTATTTATTATACTAAAAAAATCAAAATTGTTGATGTAATTATGAATCACGAAATTTTCAGCAAAATTTATAAATATTTGAATTTATAATATTTTATTTAAATCCTATTAAGTGATATAAGATACTCCCGTATATATTTATTGATTATATACTAATAAATGTATTTCCATTAACTGTTTTAATATTTAATATATTAAATATTTTACTTTTTCTTTTTTATCTCTATTTTTTGGGTACATTTTTACTGTTACCCTCCCCACCAAATCCTACCTAAAATCTTGTTAGTTTTTTAATTCCCACAAATATATTAATATTAGATTAGTTTTATATTTTCCACATAATGCAAGAATAAAAAGAATTTATTTTATAGCATGTTTAAACAATTGTTAGTTATATTAATAAACTAATATAAAATTGAACAAAAAAAAAATTAATTCACGTAGAACAATGGTTGGAATCTTTATTCTAAAAATATATTATCGAAGGAAAAACAATAAAATAAAAATATAATATTTTTTTTAATGATTTTGTGAGATCATTTTTGTGGAAGCACGTGGGTACCCCACGTTATGAAATTGGGAACGCAACTGCACAACGTGCTGGATTTGCGTTGTGATTGGGACAACCATATATTAATTTTTTATTCTACTTTTTTCAATTTTTTTTTTATTTTTATTTTTACATATTTTCATTTGCTAAGTCTCAAATAGTTTATAAATCTTATGTATTTATTATTTTAGAAAACATTAGTTTTATGATATTTTATTGAAACGAGTTTACAACTTAGTATTATACTTATCTACTTATTTATCTTTTTAAAAAATTGTTTAAATTTTGCGTTCGGTTCTCAAATTTTAAAATATTTATTTTTAGTTTTTAAAATTTTAAAATAAATTCACGAAGGTAAAAATTGATGACAATGTAACAACTGTGTAGGGTCTATTAAATTATGATTCTAAAATTAAATGGTTCGTTTTTTACTTCCAATCATTGTACTTTAGAATGTTTTTTTTCTGAAAAAAAAGAACACCGTCAATCTTTGTGGGCGAACGACAAAATTTTTAATTGGTGCTCCAAAAAGACAACACATGAGAACGTGTGGCAAAAATACAAAAAATTCAAGTCTACAAAAACAAAAGGTCTAATAAATTTATAAACCTTTCTAAATTCAAAAAATTAAAAGGACTGGTAAAAATAAATATGAGAAGTTTTAATCATGTTTGAAACCATTTATTTTATATTAATTTTCTATAAAAATTAGGATTATGTTGAGCTATAATATTTGAAAAATATATTAATTATGGAATGAATATCTTTAGAGTATATTTTATTTTATTAAAAGTTTATATTTTATATATTTTTAATATTTAATTAGTTTATATTTTATATCGTCAGGTATCCATTAATTTAGTTTTTTTTTTTTAAGAAAAGAAAATGTTTACCTTTTACGATATGTTTCCATTAATTTAGTTGTTCTTCAAAATCGGTAGTTAAATTTAGCTACCTGCCTTCGTAGATTGCTTTTTTCTTAATTATTTAAGCCCATCCATATGGGCTTTTAATACGGCTGGGCTTTCTCTTTGGAAGAAACGGCCCAATAGGTCTCCATCAATACAGCCGTGTTTATGACCCAGGTGATGAAACTCTACTTATAATATCATCTCTATTCATCTTTTGATTTTCCGATCAATTTTGCCTGTAAGTTCAGAAGGCAATTAGAACAAAAGTTCAATAATAGCAGCGTTATAAATACGGAACGAATGGGACACTGGCAGCTTCAATCTTGTGACCTCTAAAGCCGCAGCAGCATTTTATCTAGAAAATTAGCTCTGACAAACATCTTCTCTGGACTCGAGCTCGAGTAGGAATCAAATAGACAGTTTCTCACACAAGCTTGACAATGAACATCTCTTCTCGACTCGAGCTTCATAAGAACAGCTCGCTCGACAATGAACATAGCACACAAGGCACCACACACTCGGGAAAGGACCTAGAAGAAGACCAAACCATACTCAATCAAGCAAAAGCAATTTTGCAGCATATGCAAAAAGAGAATTTCCATGGAGGTTGAACCAAAAAACAAACACTTCACAGTTCCACCGCAGCAATGTGTTCCATGTGTTATGTTAGAAGAGATTTTCCTCTGCTGAGCATTTACTACTACCCTCCAGACTCACTGTCTTTCATTTCCCTGTTCAAGTCTTTGCATGATTTCTGTTCGTTATATTCAGGTTCGGACACTCCCATTGAGGAGCATTCCCCGAGTTGATAAACTCTTTCATCAACCAACGATTTTATGAAAGAACATGACCGCTCTTCGGCTTCTATATTAGGTCCAGGTTCAGGCATGGAGCAATATGGCAACTCCATAGATGATGGGCCATGAGGCTGTGCTCTCATTTGCACCGAGCGCAGGAGCGCAGCCCTTCTCAGATCTGCTGAGTGACATATATCACTAGGAGACGATGGGAAACGACCCTCAGAATCTGATCCGCGTTGATGGGGCTGCAAGCTAGTGACGGGACCAGTATTACATCCAAGTGAAGTATTGGTACCTGTTGAAGGAGTCATCCCACTGAATGGCCTCTGATATCGGTATGGAGAGACTGGACTGGTAGGTACACTACTATCAGACTGCGAGGGAAATAAGTTTGTGGATGTCTCACAAAACCGGCAGTCATCTGAATCTTCCGACATAGGAGAATATTGGCAGGACATTTCATCCCTGAGATGTAGGGTTAGAGAAAATAGAAAAAAAGATTAAAATCGGAAAATCCCAAAACCATCATTTAGGATCATACAATATTAAACGAGACACTGACCCAAAATGTAATACATAGCTCTAGGTGGCAGTGGGAAATTGATTTTCTACATAATGAATTAGTCGAGATGCATGTGATTTGGCCAAACTGGAAGGAATAAACATACAATGAGGGAAAAAGTTTTAAACCAAAGAATAAGGATTGCAGTAAGAGGCTCTAAAATTGCAGAAGAGTTGGAATAGGTGAATACTGCATCTCTTTGCTACTAGTTTAGACAGTGGAACACAGATGAGAAGAAGAGATATGCATGTCGTTCGTGATCTAGAAAACTTAACGAACTTTAAAGATGATCACAATTTTAGATAATAATGTTTTAACCCAGTCCATCATAGTCTCCTCCGTTACACTTCCCAACTACTGTTTAAATTACAATAAAATAAACTACTATATATACGGCTTACAAAGAACAAAATAATGTAGTTGAAGGCCTTTTACACTGTTAAAGAGTAAATAAAAATGAACATCAATAGCAATAAACTCTTAAGCTTTGAAATAAAACATTGTTAATGTAGAACATAAGAGTACCATTTGTTGAACAATTAGAAGGAATACAGAAGTCCCCTAACCTTACATTTCAATCAAGCTGAGATATAAGTCGATTTTCCATAACAGAGAAATTGAAACATAAACCTCTTTTCCAACCAAAGTTTCATATTATATAAGTATAAAGATAAACTAACATACTTTCAACGACATAAAGTTGACTCTATGTCAACTTAAGCATATTTCGACTTGTTAAGGCATTGCACATTTGTTCTATGTCAACTTAAGCATATTTCGACTTGTTAAGACATTGCACATTTGTTCTAAAGGTGGGTTTAAATAATCAATCCCACAATGTTGAATTATAAAAGGAAAAAACAAGTAGAGTTAACTCTACGGAGCAGAAAGATCATAATGAAAATTTAAAAGATAAATCTATATCCTCGTTAAATCTTAAGAACACATAAAAAAACGAAATTGGAAGTCTCATGAACGCAAGTTGTGGTACGCATGTACTAGAGAGATTCTTCTTATAATGTAATTAGTGGAAGAAAATTTTAACATGCATACCAAGGATTTGAAAGTACTTTATCACATACAATTTGCACAAAGCTAAACTTAAGAGAGAAGGATGAATGATCAATTCTAGGAAAAAATAACAATAATCAGACAAGATTTTTAAATCTCCAAGATGGGGCAGAAGATAAGAACAGGGAAAACCATCCTCGTGGACATTATTCATCTTTTCAGCCATCAGATTTTAACAAAGAATACTAAATACTCCTCCGTTCAAACCAAGATGGTACACCAAACAACATTTATCAAACTTTTGCCTGAAGTGAAGTACATACCCCTCACATATTAAAACCATGAAACTTCGCGTTCCTAGGATACACTATCAAGTGCATCATTACTACTTGGTTATAACAGCACAAGCATCAATAGGTAACAACGATAAGCTTAATCAATAGGCATGTAAAGTAGATAGGATACCCTCTACCTACAAGAATCCGGGAAGAGTACTTCGAAGTTTTGAACTGTGCGTTTTGTTGAGCCAATTACATTTTGAAATTAAATGTCAGATTCGAACTTTCTGGATAAACTCGGTAACTTTTTATTTGCAGTGTAAAGGAAATTCATAGTTTTTTAGGAAAACTACATCTTGAGAATACTAAGCAAAGGAATCAAGAGAATTTTGTTTCAGAAATCCCGACCCATAATGGCATTTCAGACGCATTTCAAAAGTACAAGATTTGTTACATTGGAGAATTTCAATTTCTTCCAGTAACATCCATTTGTTTCTGTAATCTTATACAGACAAGAGCTTGTAAACTTCTATGTATTAAAATTCTCGTTCGTATACAAGACAATCTAAAAGTAAATCAGTTAAACTTTATTGGAACAAATTCCATTACCTTAGATAAAGCATGGACTCTGACCTAGCAGGGGAATCCATGAGATTCTCTGAAAGAGGGTCCCCAACCGTCAATCCATTCAAACTAGAAGCCATTATCTGTGCAAGATCATTAACAACGAAAGGATATACGTTAGGAGGGAATTTTGCACCCAGAAAGGCAGACACAGGAATGACGCAAAACTGAAAGAGCATAATCGACCCAAATTAAGAAATGCCACAAAGACTCATACCCTAAACGCTGAAATTTCAAGTTCAACCTACAAACCGATAGCTTTTCTGGATCAAAACAAAATGTCTTAAGGCAAAGAAGTTTCAGATGCCCTAACAATAAATTAAGGGCACACAAGGGGTACCTCACTTAGGTAGCGCTTGTGAGAGTGAAAATTGTCGAGATAAACTTCATCGTCGGGATCTCTAGCCCTCTTCCCGCTCGGCGATGGCGTAGAAGACGACGACGACGGCGGCGGCGGCGGCGGCGGCGCGGAGTTCGATTCAACGCCCATCAGGGGAATTTCAACAGTTCTCCAAGCAAGAAATTGAAGGAAAAAGTACAAAATCGACGATCATTTAGATTGAGAAAGAGGATAATGTTGGCAATTTATGGAAACTGGAATCACCGCAACCAGTTTAGGATCGTTGATGAAGAAGGATAATAGTACGCTCTTCTTTGGTTTTTCCTTTTCGGGGCCCTGTTTGGAGCTTTCCCAAAAACCGCTTTTTTTTTATTTTATTTCAAAATTAAAATTAGTATTATTTAAATACATTCTTCCGAAAACATTCATTAAAAGTAATATTAAAAATTAATTAAAATATAACTAATAAATAGTTAAGATAAAACAAAATATTGATCCGACGGTGACTCATCAGCGTCAGAAAACCAATCCAACGGCAAATACGACACCTGACTCTGCAACCTCATTTCCTCGTAAAACATTTTAATAAACTTCTCCGCCTTCGAATCAATCCCTTCTTCTTCCTCTTCCTCCTCCGCTTCATAATCACACGGCGGCGACGGCGGCAACGGCGGCGGAAGGCGATGCAATTTCAGGTGAACAATGGGGTTGTCATTGAAGGAGAATTGACGCTCTGCAGAATATGGGCGGAGAGGCGTTGGGGTTGGGTGAATGAGTCGCTTGATGAACCGCCACACGTGACGGAAATCCACCGGAAAGGAGCGACGGCAGCGGCGGTGGGTGTGAATTTTCCACCGGCGTAGGAATTTCATTGCTCTGCGAGCAGCATCCCATTTAGTGCAGGACATTGATGGAGATGGAGAGGGAATATAATGTGAAGAAATGAAATTAAAGAAGGGGTTTATATAATGATCCAAAATGGGTTGAAATGATTGAAGGTGTGTGAGAAATTGTTCAATTGTTGGGTCTGTAATTTCAGAGAAGGGAACTTCAAGGCCGGAAGGTGAGTATAAATCAACCTGCTTTTTTTTTTTTTTTTTTTAAATAATTAAAATAATAATAATTATTATTATTTATCAATTTCAACTATAAAATTTTAATTTAATCAAATTTAATTCAAAAAATTAAATAAATCTTACAATTTTTATTGATTTATGTCGTATGTATATTTTATAATTTATTGAGCATATAATTGAAATGATATAATAGTTAAAATTAATACACGAATATAATAATAATTCATATAATTGTGACATTTAAAATTAAGCTATTCTATAATAATAATAATTTATTGTTATTATTATTATTATTATTATTATTATTATTATTTGTATTTGAATTTGCTAGGAAATTACTCCAACTTTGAAGACGTGTTGAGACATTGCCTTGGTTAATGTTGAGAAACTTCTAAGAAGTTCTCATACGGCAAATAAAATTTGAATATTGGTGTTTATTTTCTAGAATTTATGCAAAGGATAATGTGTTATAATTGTGAATAATACCGTTGAAGGACAATACTTATGATTGAGAAATCTTACTTATTCTGTAAATGAATTGGATTTAAATTTTAAAATCATATGATTATTACACGTTTTATTAACAATAACATGAAGTCAAAGACATGTTGAATGTTATTGTGCATGTTTTTTTTTTAAAGAAAAGTATGAACCGAGCTATGAAATGTATGGATTTGAAATTATTATTGAGTATCCATGTTTAAGTTGATATGTCATGTCTTTATTGTATATGTATGTGATTTTAGCGGTTATATGGGAACGATTAAGGATCCACCAACTAACCCTTAATTGTAAACTTGACTCGATTGTCAGATGTTTAGATAACTATAGAACTGAGGTCCATAGTTGTACCTTGGAGTTGGTATATGACTGTATTCTATGGGGCTATTTAGGAAGTTTTTCGGTTAGCTTTCATTTAATGAATCTGTCATGAGCGATAGAGGTCCACAGTTGTACCTTAGAGTTGGTCGATCTTGAGACTTTTGGTTATTGTTCAGACATGTGAGTTAGCAGTTATATGTGGACGATTAGGAGTTCGTTAACTAACCCTTATTTGTAAACTTGACTCGATTGTCAGAGGTTTGGATAACTATAGAACTAACCTATGATGTTTTATGTTGTATGGTTGTACGGGATTACAAGAAATTTTGTCAGTTAGATTCCTTTTAGTGAACTTGTGCACGCAGCATGAGTCCATAGCAATACCCTTGAGAGTTGATCGTATCTTAGAATGCATGAATCTTATGGACTGGTACGGAGGTCGCATGTCGAGAACCTACGGTTTAGGTCAAGAACTATAGTGATGGTGAAAGAGACTAGCATAATTGACTAATTAGAAGACTTAAAGAACTCAAGAAAATTACAAGGGCGGAAGGTCCAGATAGGATCAAGAATCAAGAAATTGAACTAGCTTCCACTAAAATACCCTAAGTTGAGCTTGGGTAGAATTAGTAAACTTAGGGTATAGCCTACGAAGAACCCATACTTGGGAATGAACTCTCAAACGAGAATAAGAGACCGAGTGAACGAATTAAGATCGATACAACTTAATAATGAACTAAGAACTACCAACAAGCTACTTACTAAGTATATTTTATATACTCATCCATGTTATCTTAAATTTTTAAGACGAGGCTTGATGGAGCCGTCAAAGTGGAGGCACTCACGTGCTAGGGGCTATGGAGATTCAGGCTAGGTTGGTGTCTTCTACTCCTTTTTTATAGTTTTATCAACTTTTGATTTTTGTACTTCTAGACTTTATAAACTATCTATGTCATGTTTTGGATTGTGCATCATTGTCGTTGTCAATATATAATTGTGTACTTTGAACGTTGTGTTTTTAAATCTAATTTTTCCTTAAGTGCATGTACAATTTTAAAATATTTCACGTTAGTAAGTAACGGTTTGTAGCTCGGGTCTCTAGAAAAGCGACTTGTTACATTGTCACTCACCGTCGATCATTTAAAATTCATCGTCATCGTCATCGTCATTGGCAGTCCTGTCTCCAAGGTTCCAACAGTTCTCATTTGTCGTGAGTTGAATCATTGTGAATGTCACTAGTACACCGTTTGACAACCGAAAAGAAAGCCCAAAACACGACGGTCCATGCGAAGAAAAAGAAATTTGAGTCGGGTCATGATGTGGTTCAATTCACGTTCAAGCTAGTTCAGCCAAACCAGTCAAACAGTCAACCATTACTCAAACTTTAGTCGATTCGAGGAATTTTGACATGTTCAAGAGATTTGACTACTTCAACACGATCTTTGCCCTAATTTTCTCATTATGTGCCATTTTTCATCCTTTTACACCCAAATTACTACTTCAACACGATTTTTGACCTAATTTTCTCATTATATGCCATTTTTCATCCTTTTACGCACAAATTATATCAATAATTCTGAACGTTAAAATATTTATAAAAAGAAATTGTATAAATTATATAGATAAATGTAACAGCCCAAGTTCACCGCTACCAGATATTGTCCTCTTTGGGCTTTCCCTTCCAGACTTCTCTGAAAAGCTTTAAAACGGGTCTGCAAGTAAAAAGTTTCCCTACCCAAGAGTGTTTCGTTCTCCTCTCCAATCAACATGAGATATCACAAAATATATTTCGCATATTTATAAATTATTTTTTAGAATAACAAATTTATAAATACGATAATTAGTTTTATTTCAAGCCTAATAAATTCGACCTTTTTATTATATTCTTAAAAAGGAACTCGAGAACCTTTTCATTGGTATACTTTTTGAAAATTTCAAAAATAATAAAAAATAATTAACTTTTATTTTTTTTTAAAAAACCTTTAAAATATTTTCTTTAATACCTAGATTTAATTTTTAAAAAAATTACTATTATTATTAGTGTAAGGACAGGTGAGTAGTCGCTTTATTCGGTAAAGGCTATCTCTTACTATTGTCCACATTGAAGATTAAATGAATGTAACTGCTACAAGACATGTCACACAAGATCGTGATGCCATAACAAATTCTTAGAAAATATATTTCTTTTTTATTTTCTAATATTATATTACAAAAATTACATATATTCCATTCCTTAATTATTATTATGGTTCGTTACGAGGACACGTAGGAATGTTATTAGGTTACCAAGGAACCCGAGCTAACTTCTTCATCTTCACCCACACTTCGGGTTCGACATTCTGGCACCTGATGACCCCTTCTTTACTTGGGTGCCACATGCCCATCAGCTTCCACATTGGTTCGTCTCCAAACAACATCTTTCACTTTGGGGATGAACCTTCTCAAAGGAACTCCCTTCATTGCTCATCATCATGAGATTAATGTTCTTTCCCCCTTGATTATCAAACAAAGCATCAACACACATTAAGACTACCAACACTTTATTAATTTTCAACATTAAAGCATAATATGTGATAGAAATATAATAAAATAAGATAGTGTAAATGCTTTATTCATTTTGGATTAGATGAGTTAGTGCTCGAGCAACTGAAATATAATTCATAAATCCATTCTGAGAGATCTCACATTGATTGGAGAGAGGAATGGAACATTCCTATAGGGGTGTAGAAACTTCTCTCTAGTAGACACTTTTTAAAACCATGAGATTGACGACGATACGTAACCGGCCAAAAGGACAATATCTGTTATAGGTAGGCATGACTTGTTACAAAGAGTATCAGAGCTAGACACTGGGTGGTGCGTTAGTGAGGACGCTAGGGCTCCAAAGGAGTGGATTGTGAGATCTTAAATTGGTTGGAGAGGGAAACGAAACATTCCTTGTAAGGGTGTGGAAATATCTACCAAGTAGACACGTTTTGAAATTGTGAGTCTGACGACGATAAGTAATGGGCCAAAGCGGATAATATGGTGGGTTTGAACGGTTACACATGCTAACCGTCTATTTGCGAATTGAGTTAGATTATCATGTTGTTTTTTTCTTTTATTTATTAAAAAAAATCATATTTATAACTAAAATTTCATAAACTTCAAATATCAAATGTTTACCATCACAACATATCGTTAAGATCAGTTACAAATTCAAATATTCTTAATTTTTTAAAAAATAGGATAGAGTTCGAATTGAGTTAAAACAGAGAAATTTTGCTTCGTTTTATATTTAATTAATCACGAAATATTTGAAAATCTTAACTTTTAACTATTTTTATTTTTAATGGTTAAAAGAACGAGAAAAAATGTAAATATTAATTAAATACCATACAAATAAATCACAGATGGTAAGTGTAATTATACAAAAAAAAAAGTACAAGTTCATAATGATGTAGTATAGAGAGTTGACCCGAGAAAATTAGTGGAAACGTTATTCTTAGTGGAAACGTTATTCTTTTTGTGAATAGACCGATATAGAGAAAAAAAAATTAAATATTTAATTATGAAAATATATATCTTTAACTAATTGAATTATATTTAGATGAAAGGTCGTTCTGAAGAAATAATTAAATGTAACTATCCATCTCAACTAATATTCATAAATTTTTATTTTCTAAAACATTTTTAATGAAATATCTAAAATTTTTGTTTTATAATTATGGATGAGGGAGAGAAAAATGAAGATATATTATTTTTTTATTTACATTTTGGCCTACCAACTTTCCATAATAATGAAATAACAAATGTAGCAATTGACCCTGTAACCCCAAAGACTTCAATAATTAATATTTAGGCCAATGTGGGGATTTGAAATGGAAAAGGTCCATTCACTCGACCACTTTGTGCGTCTGCAGCTTTGTCTTCTTCCATTGCTCTGCAACCGACAGAGTAATAGGAGGAGGAGGAGGAGGAGAAGAAGAGAGAGAATCCTCCTGCAGATCGGCCGCCGGTGAAATCCTCTATCGGCGTTTCTTTTGAGGTCCGATTTTTCTTCATTGCTATCCGCTACAGCGTTGCCATCATCATCTTCTTTTTCTTCTTTTGCCTTTTTCTGCTCTCTGCTTGCTTTGTTCCCACGGCATACGTTTTCGCTTTTACGTACTTGCGGGGAGGGAAAAATTGATTAGATCTCGTTTAGGGCTTATATTTGTTGTTGTTGTTTTCTTTGATGTATTGATTTCTTGAGAGCTCTGGAGGACGTTAAAGGAACCCTAGCGTTCCTTGGAACGTGTTCTTTTTTTGTCGATTTTGGTAGATCGATTTGGTTTGTAGTGGAAGAAGAAAAAGAAGAACGAGGTATACAGGGTGAATATGCTTTGGTTGATGACAGTATCGGGGGTTTTCTCCGCAGCAATGGTGATGATTGTGCTTGCTCCGGCTTTGCAATCGTTTCCTCCGGCTGAAGCCATTCGATCCTCTCATCTTGATTTTTACCTTCGTTTGCCTCTTGATACTGCCTCTTCCAGATCGTTGAACAGATTCTCCTTCCGAAAGGCATCTACATTTCGCAATGCCGGTCAATGCGGTGGCGGTGACTCGAAATATTCTGGGAAGTTTGGTGTGTGCGATCCGAATTTGGTTCATGTTGCCATTACGCTTGATGTGGAGTACCTTCGTGGCTCAGTTGCGGCCGTCAATTCGATTCTTCGAAACTCGCAATGTCCAGACAGTGTTTTCTTTCATTTTCTCGTTTCGGATACAAGTCTCGAGGACTTCGTTCGATCCACCTTCCCTCAGTTGAAATTTAAAGTGTACTATTTCGATCCGGAGATTGTCCGCGATCTTATCTCCACTTCGGTCAGGCAAGCGCTGGAGCAGCCACTTAATTATGCTAGAAATTACTTGGCTGGGTTGCTCGAGTCCTGTGTGAAGAAGGTAATTTACCTGGATTCTGATCTTATTGTGGTAGATGATATCCGAAAGCTATGGACGACGAGTTTGGGTGAGTGGACAATCGGAGCTCCTGAGTACTGCCATGCCAATTTTAGCAAGTATTTCACAGCGCGTTTCTGGTCTGATGAGAGACTTTTCGGGACATTTGCTGGAAGAAAACCATGTTACTTCAACACCGGCGTTATGGTCATAGATTTGGTTAAGTGGAGGGCTAGTGGGTACACGGAGAAGATTGAATCGTGGATGAAGCTTCAGAAGAGTAATCGCATCTATGAACTTGGGTCACTGCCGCCGTTCCTGTTGGTTTTCGCGGGCAACGTGGCGACCATCGAACACCGATGGAACCAGCATGGTTTAGGAGGTGATAGCGTCAGAGGCAGCTGCCGTGACCTCCACCCGGGTCCGACGAGCCTCTTGCATTGGTCCGGCAGTGGGAAGCCATGGCTTAGGTTGGACTCTAAACAACCATGTCCACTGGACTCCCTATGGTCACCATACGATTTGTACGGATACTCCTTGTGAAATCTCAGAGGATATATGAGGTCGCCGGTAAATTTCCCTGCAGGACTTTTTTTGACTTTTTTGATAAATTTTCCAATTTTAGTCCTATTTCTCGTTGTTTTTCCGTCTCTCTCCAGTTACTTTGTGCTTCTTCTTCTAACTCCATCTTCCAGGCGATGTGTATCCTATTTTACGATTTTTCCTGGGTCTGAAAATAAAAAGGGAAAAAACGGGCCATTCGATTTGTTTGTACAGACTTTGCGTTCTTTTATGAATGGATACTTGATGATGGTGTTCCGTGTATTGAAATTGTCGATAAAGCAATTGTATTTCCTGCTCCTTTAAGCTTTTGCCAGTTTAGAATGATTATATATCAAGTGTAGCCATCCAATCCTTCACACGGTGGTCTTGCCTGAAGTAAACAAGTCGTTTGTAGATATGGAATTTCCTTGCAGGTCCAACACAGATTATTTTCTGCAGCGTTCTAGCGTTCTGGCTCCATTTAAACAACATATTTCGCCCTGGGGAACTCCTCTTCTTATTAAAAGGTACGGTTACCATTCCATATTTCTCTCACTTTTAACTTATTTCAAGAGTTGCTTTTATTGATGCACCAGAACACATAACTCTACAGATATGCATCACTTTTCTCAAGGCTTTTCTGTTCAAATTGGAACTGAATTCTCAGGTTTTAAGCATATTTAGAACTTCTTCATCCTAAATATCTGTTTATTGCTTAGGTCAGAAAGTGTGGTCTACGTTTTGAGAGTAGGAAGATGGGCATCAAGAAAATATTGGGGGCATGTGGGTTTAGGCGTTATGCTAGTGTACATAAATTATTAAGAAGTTATCCCTTATTGCCAATAGTGGACAAAAGGGACCGAGTGGCTGTTTCTATAATACTCCAATGTGTGCCAGCTGGAGGACCAAATTGTAGTATTGGAAGAATCTTAAAGGTTTTCTTTTTTTTTTATAAGAAGTAAAGTCCATGGACTCTTTTGAGTTAAAGAAGCGGATTCGGTGGCAGGTGCTGGTGACTTGTTAACTACCCATTGGTTCAATGTCCTTTCCTGGCCTTACCACACGGGTGGGGTCACACCTCCATTTGTTTTTCTTTAGTCCCTCCCATTTTTTTTCTTATTATCTCTCTTTAGAATATAGCATTACAATTATGGAGCGTAGATTGAAACTTTTAGTTTATGAAATAAATGTTCCTGAGCTCTAAATATAGAGCTATGCTCAAGTTGATTCTCCCAAAATTTATATGCTGTATTTCTATTTCTTTTGCTCAAAATGTTAGCAGAAGTATGTGGAAGTATCAGATTTATCCATCCATTTCGACATTAATACTCTTTTGTCGCTTAGAAAGGAAGAAGTTGAGGAATTTAAAGATAGAACAGCATGTAGGCTGAGGGACCCATATGTGTCCCATTGTTATATGTGTGGGGACCGTTTGTTGCCTGGGCTTCTTATGTGGCTGGCCACATTGGGTAAACTTTACTAATAGTATAATATTAATTCTATACAGAATAGCTCGTACTATACTATATAATATTTTATTTGAAGTTGATATTGCAACATGGTTGTTAAATTACAAATGTAATTTAAGTACTTTTCTCCATGATTGGATTGAACTTCACTGTGAGAATAGTTTTCTTATTTTAGTCTTTTCTGCTTTGTCTTTGAATTGTGGATGGGGGCAAACATCTCTACCTTTCCTCCCTTGTAAGTCTTCTTGCTTGTGCCGTCATGCCAGGCTGTTTCTTGTGCTTATTTTAAGACAGATATATCTTAATGTTCTTTTCTTTGGCCCGTTTTCTTTTTGTTGCAATAGATATGCTTTCGGAGAAAAACAAAAGATAATCACAATCACAGCCGTCGGAGAAATCTATATCCCATAATGGACGGCTAGTAGTGGGGGAAAAAGAAGAAAATGGATGGTGTTGGGAAGAGTAGACTTCGGATCCCTTTACAGCTAGTAATAGCCATGGAGTTGATCTTGAAATGGGGGGACCAAAAATTCTACTATTCTCTGGCTTAATTAGTTTTTTTTTTTTTTTTTTTTGAGCTTTAGATTTCTCACTGAATATTCGTTGTATCTCTCTCTTCCCTCACTTTCAGGCCTGGTCTAAGTGAAGCATGGCCATTTGATTAGAACCTATTTATCGCCCATAAATGTGATGGGAGCATCTTTGCATCTACAATTTAAAGGAATCTTCGGAACTTGTGGAGGATATGGAGGTAATAGCTGTATATGTGTGTATAAAATCTTTTTGTTTTATATATTTTTAAATAATGAAAATGGTGGGTTTTCAAACTAGTTAGTAAAATAAGATTATTTTGTGTCATTAGGTGAAGCAATGGTTTTCTAGGTGGATCCAGTTTATCTTTCATGTCTTTTAGCTTCTGATCATGTGAATAACGATTGTCTTGGGTGGCTTCACGATTATTAACTTTTTTGGCATTAATAGTTAGTAAATTGATTATGCATATATCGATTGATTCTTTTTTTTTTTTTGTCGTTCTTTTATTAGAAACTGGGTTTTTATTATGAGAAATTGAAGAATGTACACAAGTATGCTAAAACACAAACCCACCAACAACTCCAAAGCTAATTCACCAAGTTGGTAACTACAAGAAGTTTGATCATCAAACGTTCATAAAGACAAGTTAAATCTAACCAATCCCAAAGATCCTCCCTAGACTTCTCAAACACTCTAAAGTTCCTAGTATTCCTCTCAAGTCAAATGTCTCATGTAATGGAGGAAAAAACTTTTCCACAAAACTCTTCGTCGTGGAAAGAAGGGTTTAGGTGCACTTCTTCGCTCTATTATGAACCAAATCAAACCCGAATGTCTTGGAAAAATTGACTCCAAAAATGGAAAACAAACGAGCAATCTCACATAAGATTATTGAGGTCCTTTTACTTCTTGCAAAGAACCCACCATTGTGGCTGCAAAACAAAAGAAGAGTCCTTGGAGACAATTCTGAGTGTTCAGTCTCCCATCAAACCTTGTCAACCAAAGAATTTCGTGTTCTTATGAATTTAAACCTTCTAAAGAGAGGAGAGCACAATGCTAGAATGGAGATAGCGAGAAAGAGGGAAGACTATTATAGAGCGTCTTGGAAGGTAGACGGGTGTCTATAACTAGTTAGAAGTTTCACGTTTGTCTAACTAGTAAATGAAGTAACACTAACAATAGATTCAAGTAAATGTTGATTAGCCTTTTGTTATAATCCTTCCAATCAGAGAGTGCGACGTTTAGATCAGGATAGAATTCTAATGTAGCATTATGGATTGGGGATGAAATAGATAAAAGGTAGCTAAGGAGTAGTAAGAGTCCTCTTGGTATAATAGTTGAGCACAAGTTAGATAATTGAGAAAAGGGTAAATCTCTATTAAGCCATTGGAGTATTATAATTCGAAATTTTGCATCTCAATTCATAAAATAGCCATCTCATACAAATATTTTAGGTGTGGTATTATTTTTGGGGGGAAATCATTGTTACTTTACTCAATTCAGTAATTCAATTTTAAACGTAGGAATAATTTAACCTAACAAAAAAAAAAATCAAGTGAATAATGAAATATGTCCCCCTTTCTTCTCCAGATTTGAATTGTTTCATATCTGAATCAACTATTTTCTTTATCTCAAGATCTAAAACGCCTCTATCTGTTTCCAAGTCCAAAAACAACTAACGTCGCAGCAATTATTTGCACCATTTCCTCCATCAGGCCTCTTCCATGACAATAATATTGTAGCAGCCAATTTTTTCTAGTAAGTCGTCATTGGATTATCATTCCATTATTTGTTCTAGGGATTGTATAAGGTATGTTTCAGCCTCCCAATCCGAGAGAGGACGCGACGCGAGATGATGATGGGTCAACCGCGACGGGCGCTGCTGGTAGAACTCCTACTTCCCCCTCGGTGAATAAGAGGAAATCCTTCAATTGTTCTTTGGATAAACTATTGGATTTTGATATGATACTTTATTTTTATCTGCTTCGTGGATTAAGCGGTGAGGGGTGGTGCCTCTCCCACTTATTGGTGGGTGGGAATATATATCTGTGTGAAGTAGTGATGAATTTTTCTTAAAAAGTTACACAAAACATGCCTAGTTTAGTCATGCGTTTGAACATCCTTAGCTGGTTTTTCTCGTCCCCAACCAAACAATGTTCTCTCAGACAGGGATGACTCCTTCAAGACGAAGAGATGCCATTCCTGTTTTGCTCCACACTTAACCAACCACACGGATTTTCTTACCTCATCCCCTTTCCCACCAAACCCCGAATAATGCAAGTTTCTTTCTTGCGATGACAAATTTTAAAACATTAGTTTTGTTGTTCTGTTCTTTTTTTATTTTTTATTTTTTTATTATTATTATTATTATTATTTGTTCTTTCAGATTGCAGAAGAGTGAGAGTGGGACTGATATGATGAAACTTAAACGAGAGAAGAGGTTAAAGGAGAGAGAAAAAAAGGAAATTGTTGCAGAAAAGAATTGGTTAAGACGAATCAAAACACAGGGGAACATCACAACTTCAGCCTTTCCCCATTGCTGGCTAAGTTCACCCATCATTGGACGCCCATTTCCCCATCGCCTTGGATGAAATTTATGACGTTTCAGAGGTAGGCGATGGCGGCGACCTGTCGGAGGAGGATTAAAGGATCGTATCCTCATCATCAGCAAGAACAAATAATACGAAAATGGTTTTATTTTCGTAATTATATTTCACAATCAGAAAATTTAATTGGAGTAGTAAATGGTTGAATTTTGCGTTTCTTGTTTCTTTTTTGTCTCTTGATAAAATGGAGTGTGTAATAATATTACTAAGTAATTTGGGGTAGTAAAAAACAAATATTAACCGGGAATAGTTTGAATTATATAGCAAGTAAAAAAAATTACAAAAGAATTCTTACCAACATCCATGGCATTAACCCCCACAAACAACCCTAAACACAATAAGCCACACAATCTATCTATACTTACTACTACTACTTCCCACAATAACAACAGGAAATTGAGGAGATTCCCATTTCCTAATTTCAATATTCAAGGGAACTGAAACTTCATACGATCTTGTACCCCAGATGGAGGACTAATGTAGACCCATAGCAGCGAAATTATGATCGATAGAAGCCCCGACCATACATAGACTATCGTCGGGACTCGGCCGCGGCGCCCCATCAGCCCTTTGGCAAATGGGTAGAGATGACACAGAACCCAGAAGCTGAAGAACACTCCCCCCACGAGCTTGCTCCATTCTGGAAATGGACTGTACAATGTCTTTGCAACTCCCACTGCAATGGCTATCATGTTCACCAGCATGATTGTGATTGGAGGGATCATCAGAAAGCTCCACTTCACAACGTATAGGTCTGCGAATTCGTCATCTCCGTCCTCCGGTGTGGCTGATTTGGATGTCAATGTGAATGAGATATCTACTCCTGCTATGACTTTCAGCAGGCCTTGTAGCACGGCGGCTGGGTGGGCGCTTGTCCCGCCAATTAGCCAGAATTGCTCGTTTCGCCACCAATCGTGGATTGTAATGCCCGACCACTTGATCTCGAGGATGGCGAGTAAGCACAATGTGATTGTGATGGCTAGTAGGAAGATTAGGAATGTCACACTGAGGGATTGGACTATGAACTGCCCTGAAAACAGAGAAACTGCAGGCAAGAAGCAGTAGACAAGGAGGAAGAAGGAAGTGAAAGGGTACATCCCAACATTGAAGTATGCTACTCTTTGCAAGAACTTCATTCTACGTGTCGCAAACAAGGCATTGTTCCTCGAGAAAAAGATCTCGACCGATCCCGTGGCCCATCGGAGCACTTGGTGAAGCCTGTCAGTCAAGTTGATCGGAGCTGTGCCTCGAAAAGCATCGCGCTTGGTAACACAATACACTGATCTCCAACCTCTGTTGTGCATTCTATAACCAGTTACCACATCCTCTGTTACAGAGCCATAGATCCATCCTACTCTTTTGCCCCACTCTGTCTTGTCTTCATAGAAGCAGGAAATAACACTGATGGCCTCAGCAACGGTGGCAGCGTCTAAAGGTTCCCGGGGCACGGCAAGAGAACCAGCCGGTCGACCCTGATTGCCCTTGCTTTGTAGTTCTTGAAGCAACCTTCCTTGAAACTCTGCAACCGGAATTGATGCAGCCAGAGAAGTAGAGTTTCCGAATCGCTTCGGCATAAGCAAGGACTCAATGTCTGCATCATCGTCGTCACAATCTAGACTGCCTCCATTGATCGGAGCGGCCATCTCATCGTCTTCCTTCTTTGATACCCTCGACTTTCTTAGTAACAGCTTACTTTTTCGAGTACCAAACCAGCCATGGTGCTCTGTAGCTCTAGGAGGACTAAACCCATACAAAGCCGTCCTCCTGAATATGCAGCCAGTCCCCACATACATAGGCCCCTGCAACCCATCAAGAGCTCTCATACTAACATCAAAAAACACAGTATTATGATTCGCATACCGATCATTCGGGTCGATCCCCTCGAATCTTTGCGGGAACTGAACATAACAAATCCGATCACCGCCCCTGTCCAGCATAAAACACATCCCTTCTCGTAGAGCCAAGGAGTTGTATATGTAGTGATCACAGTCGAGATTGAGAATGAAAGGCCCATTCGACATTATTGCGCTGGTTCGAACAAGAGCATTCATCGCTCCCGCTTTCTTGTTGTGATCGTACCTCGGCCGCTTCTCACGAGACACATAAACTAGCATTGGCAATCTGATATCCACCTCTGTTGTGTCAATCAAATTCTCCCCATCTGCTTTTGAACCATAAACTGGTTCTGCATTGGAAGGAGCTAGCATAGCCTGCAACAAGTTGATGAACAAAACATCTTAGCTTTCCTTTCGAGTTTTCGCAAACCGTTGTTCGATATGTCAAACAACTTACCTGAATTATACCAGCATGATCTCCTCTTGAGTGATCAGTATCAGGAGATACCCAAGTTCCAGGCCAGTAAGAGCCATCGGACATCCAAGTTGCCTTAGAGATCTTGATTTGTTCTGAAGGATTGCTACCCATTTCCATTTGCTTCATTTTGGCTCTAAGTTCTTCATGGGCATTATAAGCATCTGATCTTCTCCTTATAGACTCTGGCAATGAGTTTATCCTCACCTTGAATTCATCATACTCTCTCTTCACCATTCTCCTCTCTCTAACAAAATCAAGCCTCACTTTGTTCTTAAGAAAGTCACGCTTCTGTCCGAAGTAAGCCTCGGGATTCCTCGGCTCGATTCCGTGCTTTCGACAGAACGGAACCCACACTCTTGCAAAGCTGGCTGTCTCAGCTAATGCTTCGAATGTCAGGAGAGAACCACCATCATCTGATAAGTAACAAGCCAGTTTCTCCACAGGGTAATCCACAGCAAGGATTGAGAGAATTGTGTTGGCTGTTACAAGTGGTGGTTCTTTCTCAGGATCTGCAGTTGATACAAACACGTCGATTCCCGGAAGATCAGATCGACCCTTCGGGTTTCGGAGATTTGGCGACTCGAAACGATCCTTGAGAACAGAGAGGTCGGTTACTCTGTTTACAGGACAGAGCTTTGGAAGTTGATCTAATAGCCAAGATAATGCAAACCAGAGTTCACAAGTAATGGACATTCCCCATAGCCACATTGCTTCATGATTTGGATGTCTAACTCTCCATGTTAGAAAGAATCCAAGTGCTACTAGACGGATTATAATAAGCAATCTGCCAAAAGAAACAGACCCCTTTAGAAACAGAGCACACTAAATTAAACATCATAAGTTCAAATCAAT
This sequence comes from Cucurbita pepo subsp. pepo, assembly GCF_057944985.1. Taxonomy (NCBI): domain Eukaryota; kingdom Viridiplantae; phylum Streptophyta; class Magnoliopsida; order Cucurbitales; family Cucurbitaceae; genus Cucurbita; species Cucurbita pepo. Next base: position 4,838,363 of record NC_141800.1, on the reverse strand, counting down.
ACAAAATCACCTGTATGGGCTTAGAATGGCAGCAGAAACAGAGACTTTCCGGGTTAAGGGCCGCCGATTCTTCACCCCGAAGTCGGGTGGTTGCTCGAAACCATTTGCTCCAGAGCCAAACCCGTAACCGTCCTTCGGCCACACTGCATTTCCATAGCCATATGTCCCCTTGGTCTCGAAAAGCCACCGGGCATGATCGAAGTCCGGCGGGTGATTCTGAGCTTTGAATGATTTCACCAAAGACAGCCTTTTGTCAAACTTGGCATCCGCCATTGAAGGCAATGGCAAAGCTTGATCCTCTGCTTCATCATCACTAACACTTCTGTAACTCTCTTTACAACCAGGACAACGGCCATCTCCATGGCTAACACATTCCAAATGACAATCCCTGCAAATGTTGAACCCACAATCACATGGAACCGTCGTGTTCCCTTTCAAAGCCTTTTCATCACAGCCTCTCATCCCGCAAACAAGCCCCAATTTGATTGGCTCAGTCGGGTTCGCCAGTGACTCAATCACATGCCCACGAGTCACCGAATTGAAACCCCCAGTGAAAAGAGTACCAGAAATGAAGCTACTCTGCGGCTTCCCCATATTTGAATTTTCCTCAGGGAGGCTTGCTTGAGAGTCAGAAATCGACTGGTGATCTGGGGTTGGAGGAATATGAACAGTGTAAGTAACGAACTCCGAGTTACTTTCTTCAACCGCCTCATCTTTTGACATGGAAACGAACTTTCCACCACTCGACCGGCGGTTTCCGCCGCTAGAGGCTCTGTTTCCTCTGCAACTAAGAGGGGAATTTGGGTTATTTGAAATCGAAGCACGCGAAATCGGACTCGTTAAGCCCATCGATATGATTCCATTGCCGGTTTTACATCCCGATGAGATAGTTATCTTCACCGGAGAAGACGACGGAGAGGAAGCCCTGTTCACCATTTTCTCAGTCAAAACGAACAATCAGAGCCTGTAAATTTTCCCGAGAAAGCTTCTATGACCCAGAAGAGAAACAGAAAAATCAAGGAGAAGGAAAATTGTTAAGAATCCATTGCAAGCTATGGCGGATTTGGAAGTGGGGAATGAAGAAGAAAGGACGCTTGTTCATGGGGGTTTTGAGGAAAATGAATGGCACAGTTCATTCAACGGCAATATTTGCTTTAGATGATAAAAAGCAGAACATTGGGGTTTGGGGGAAAAAAGAGAATTTGAATTTTAACGGTCGAGAGATCTGGACCGTAGATTTGATGTGATCCTACGGGCCGTTCTGACCAAAACGGTCGAGTTGCTGGAAAGTAATAAAGTTTTTTTTAAAAAAAAAAAAAAAAAAAAAAGAAGGGCAGTAAAGTCAAAGATGATTGAGAAGTATTTAAAAAAGATTTTATATTTTTTGAATTTAAAAATGCATATAATAACGTCATGATTTTAATGCAAGGGATACATTTTCAAAACTTGTGGGGCCCACTCAAATATTAAAAATCTGTCATGCATTTAAAATTTACTTTATATTATATATTATATCGGTGTTGATTATCTCATAATTCAAATATTTATAAAATACTTATATTAATTACAAAATTAGAAAATTGCAATTAAATACAAAATTTGAAATTTGAAATTCAGTTTATAATTTAATATAACTTTTCTTTATCAAGCAATTGCATACTGTGTAACGTTCAAACATTTAAAACTTTGTAGTAACGTTCAAATATTTAATGTTTAATAATCATTGACCAAGTATTGAAACAAAATAAAAATAAAAAACAAAATCGTCGCCTGAGAGATTCGAACTCTCGCGGGGAAACCCCATGTACTTAGCAGGCACACGCCTTAACCACTCGGCCAAAGCGACTGTTGTTGACATAAAATCAAATTTAAAATATTTAAATATAATTATATTCCAAAATTGGGCTTTGAGTTGGGCTTAAGACCCTTATTCTTTTGGGTCATAATACATATCAGTTACGAGTGAACTATGCTCGTTATGATAGACAAACCATAATAATAATAAATTTAACGACTACCACAAATATACATAAATTACCAAAAAAAGGTATCTAATTATAATAATAATGTTTATAATAAGAATCATATATAGATATATTATTAATTCAATGGATATACAAATAAATATACAAATAAATATACAAATAAATACACAAAGTTAGAACATTATCTCAGTTTGAGGAAGTTGAGTTGTCATAATATTAATAATGATTAATTCCTTAAAGCCAATACTATTTAATTTAGTGAGATGGGGTGTCGTTTTTCCCGAATGAAGTTGTTTGTCTCTGAAAGAAAGACATTACTCACAAAAACATGGAATTAATTTAAATTATGTTTTTTTTAATTATAATTTTTAAAAATATATATTTTAAAAATTAAAGGAAAATAAATATTTGTGCTTTTTATTTATTTCAGGTTGGAAGAATAAAGAAAATTTTGTAGAAAAAAATGCACGTTGGTCAGGGAATCACATCTCTTCAATTGCTTGTTTTTGGGTTTTGCATAAAATTAAAATAAAAAATAATAATAATAAAAATGCTAAATTTCCAATTTAGTTTGTATTGTTTGAATATTATTTTAATTTGATTCTTTATAACTATAAAAGTTGTCGCTTGAAGTCATGTTTGTGGGTAGTTGAATTCAGTTGGTTGTTCATGTCATTTATTTAAAATTTTATTTTTAATAAAAATAAAATATATGTTTATTTTTAAATATTTAATTAAAAAATTTTCCTCAATTTTATATATATTTTAAAAATTACTTTCCAAATAATTCAATTCAAATAAGTTTATAATTCAATGATTTGGATTGAGTTGATCGGATTGCTCGAAGTTCTTAGTTAGTTCTTAAGTCTTACGTCATAGATTCATTTATTTGTCTCATTCGGAGTCTTATTCATACTTAGGAGTTCGTTCCTATGTTACAAGCCCTTCTCGAGTTATAACCTAGGTTTACTACTAAGTTCAACTTAGGGACATGGTATGAAAGCCATAAGTTATGTTTATTTAACCCTATTTGAGCCTTCGGTTTTCGTACTTAGTTCTTAGGGTTCTTGATTAGGTGTTCCACTAGTCTCCTCTTACGGCCGTCATCATTATCATTGTGAACTTTGTTGTCATTATCATAGACCTATTGCTAGTAGGCCCTCGAAGCACAACGTTGGCGTTCATCTTCCAATCTATAGTTCTCATCGTAATGTTATGGACATTATTCACAAATTCTCTAAAAGTGTTTAGTTGACATCCTCCTAATAAACCCCATAAAGCAAGCAATATAAAGGAGGATGCGACCCTTAATCAAGCCAACGATCATCTATCTATGCAGTCTCTTGCTCTTATTCCAGCAAGATCATGATCATAAAGTGATTGGAAACCCTCTTAACCGCACTCACTTAGGTTCATGCATTTTTACTATTCTACCCTTGTTCTACCAAGTCTCTGCCAACCTAATAGGTTCACTAAAAGGAAATTAACGAGCAAACCCCTTAATAATCCCCATAAAATATAGTTAGTTCTATAATGTTATTCAGATCATCAGCAACTATATCCAATACACGATTAGAACTTAATTTGCAAACCCTAAATCATCTCCATACAACAACATTAAACAACATATACACAAACTTTTCTTCACGAGGGACATAGTACAGTTACCTAAACACATAGATATCTAGTTCGTAGTGGCTTATAAATTTTGCACTAAACGATCATATCTCTAAGATGCTAAACTTCGGAACGACCCTTCCTCTCACACAAAATGAAAATTCATAAATCATAATAACATAAAGAAAGAAAGAGAGCATAATTAGAGGAGCAAAAGGAGAAGGGTCTCTTTATTTATTTATTTATGTTTTTTATTTTTTATTTTTTTATTTTTTTATTTTTTTATTTTTTTATTTTTTTATTTTCCTCCCTCTCATGATGTGTTAAAGGAGTGGGATGCTTTCATCATTCCTTGAAAATGCAGGCTGCCCCCACCAATATTCTTTTTTTTTTTTCTTCTTCTTCTTAATTTGTTTTTTTTTTTTTTTCCATTGATTTTTTTATTAAAATAATAATAATAATGTGGATATTATAAATAACATAAATTATGGTGGAATTTAATATATTAATTTTTTTTTTTTTTTTTTTTTTTTGAATGTAGACAACTTGGGGGATTTAGATTTGGTTATATAATTAATTAAATGAGGTTTAGGCCTTCTAATTTATTCAATATATTTATTTATTTATTTTTCTAAATCTTGTTGACAGCCAAAAATTAGAATGATTATAATGATGGATTGCTTTAGCTTTGTTAATTTCATATAAATTTGGGGTTTTTTTGTAATAAAAAATAATTGGGAATCCTTAATTTGCAAGGCTTAAAGTTAACCTCCAAAAGTTGAATGGATGAACAGATTGATATTATTAAAGAGATGGGTTTGGTAATCTTTTTTATTTTATTTATTTATTTTTAATATGTTTGTGGGATCTGAGGAGACATATGGTGGGAAGTGGGGAATTTAATAAAAGAATTATATTTAGATTAAAATTTTTAAAAATGTAGCCTCCTTTATTTTTTAAATATATTTTTTCTTTTAAAATTCTACATTTTTTAAGTGTTTGAAAAGTGGGTTCGAGTGAGAATCTAGGATAAAATTTAGAATCTATAGGTCTTTATATCGTCTCCAAACTCAAGATAGACATTTTGTTGGTCGAATTAACCCAACCAACGTGACTAACCTGAGAATAGAGTAACAATTCAATCCAACTCTACTCTACTTTTAAAATTATTATGAAGATTAAGAATATTTGACGTTTGTAACTGATGTGGGTGGTGCGTTGTGACTTGCAAATGTTTTATATTTGAGTTTTATGAGATTTTAGTTATTAATGTAACATACAGATGAATATAAGGAATATAGAATCTGTATACCCTAAAATTTATCTTAAAATAGGTAAAAAGTTACACAAATCTTTCTTGGATTTACACTAATTATATATAATAATATTTGAGAGGAAATTGAATTATAAAAAAAGTTTATGGTATGATGTCAAAGGCAAAATAATTATATTATTTTAAGAGAGTGTGACGTTTATTATTACTTTACTCTTGTTAATACTAATTATCATACCTTAACAATATTTAAATTAATATTTTAAGTTCAAATCATATCGTAAAATATAATTATCTAGTCTAAAACTCTAATTATCATAATTAAAAGGTTCGATTCATTCTCCAATTTTTAGTTTATAAGGACCATATTGAAATTAAACTAATGGATAGGGACTAAATTAAAAATCGACTTAATTTAACATAATCATAAAACTTCCCCACATTTTTGCATCTTGATGATAACTCACCATCAAGAATCACATGCAAGAAATAAGTGTAAGTGAAGGGGGGGAGGGAATATAAAATTGCTGTACCTAAGAGGAAAAAAGAAAAGCTTATGAAATGGCCAATGTGATGATGACGCGTGTGATTTTTATTTTATTTTTTATTTTTTTTCTCTTGGTGTTGAAAATGAAGTGGGCTCACTAAAGTCATGAGTTTGCACAGTTCATTTCATGAAGCATATAAAGTTAATATAAAGTTTTGAAATTTAATACAATCATATAGTATAGATATATGAACAGTACATGCACCATTTCCCCTCCCCATGTGAAGCTTATTTAAAGTTTTCAAAAGATATTTCATTCAATCATTTCCATTATTTCTTTTCTCTCTTTTAATTATTATTTATTTTTCATAATTCAACTAATTACTCGTTAATTAAGTTTAAATTAATTTATTTTCACTCCAAATATTTGAGAAAAATAAAAATAAATAAAAGGAAATGTTATAAATTGATTAACCTTGAACCTTATTTTATAACGTTTAAATGTGAATTTTACACTCTTTGAACGTTATATTGTGACCGAGGCGCGTATACACACGCGCTTACAGGTGAGAGTGGTTTATGAGAAGTGTTGATAAAACTACACCTACTCGCTTTGTTGGGAAACCGTGACACGTAAGCAGTTTGAAGGATGTGGCACCAGTTGTCAAGCTATGATTGGTCTTTCACTAAATAATTTTATTCGCCGCAGTTACGAGAGTACGTCTCCGAGTTTAAAATAAAATGAATAAATAAATAAATAAATAAATAATTGAATTGTGGCATGGGCCCACGTAAGACGCTCCATGTGGGCTCCCCATCGTATCCGAAGCTAGTAAGGTTTAACAACGAACCAAACATTTGAATTTTATGGACGTTGAACTGCAGCCTATTTGTTTGGCTTAATTGACAATAATAACCTCGAAATGCCGCCACTTCTTTTTATTGTAATTATTTTTCTTTTTTTAATGCAATTTTGAATTAAGTTCATCTTTTTGCTGTTATATATATGTGTGCGAACGAACTACATTACAATTATTTTACAATAAGTTTTGTGCATTATTTTTAGTTTTAAATTTTCTATTTATTACCA